>NW_020211360.1:96934-157139 GCF_003070985.1 Temnothorax curvispinosus | reverse complement strand
GTGTGTGTGTGTGTGTGTGTGTGTGTGTGTGTGTGTGTGTGTGTGTGCGTGCGCGCGCGCGCGCCAATGGATGGTGTGTAACGAGCGATAATGTAAAAAGAGACATTCTCCGTTTACACTTCGTACACACAAGAGCTTTCCTAGCACCATTCCGTATATTTAATTATCTTTGCAGACAGAGGATGATCTATATTTATAAGATATGAACGTGATATTAGCGATAGCGATTTCATTGCGATTTACGTCTGTTTCAAATTTCAATATATTTAATATAATGTGAAAGGTGTATGTGCTGAATTATGCACCGTTGGGGACTCAGACTACGCTATACCATCGATTCTACCGCGTTCTTCCGGTATGCCGTAGCCTGATTCCGTAACACTAATCGCCTACATTATGTCATTAACTAGAACGAAGAATTTGAATGTTATTCGAGAAAGATATGGTACGCTACTTACAATGTGTCTAGATATAAGGGTCATCTTCTTGATTTCACAGTTATTAACAATTATCTTAAAGTTCACATTCGATTAACTATCGAATGCGCATAAAGTATAATGTATTACTTTCAAAAAACAATTGACAACCGCCGAGGGTACACGCATATGACATTTTCTTCCTCCTCGTTATTATCACTGCGTTTGTTCAGCGATGAGAAAAGCAATTAATAATTAACGGAGATTGGAAATTATATAATTAACCATTCTTTAAGTAAAATAATAAATCTAAAAATGATTATCAGTAGCAGGATTGCATGTCTGAAACGTAGAAAAGTCCGTTTCCCGGAAAAACTCTTATGCAGTCTCTTCGGTGAGATTGCTTTTAAATTTCTTATAGATTTAATCGTTCAGTATCACAGATCCAATTTTTGCGATGAATGTTAATCGAGTCCTAAATTTGTTCAATAATACAATCCTGTATTGCCTAAACTAATTCGTAGTGTAACGTGAACGTGATATTAAGAGTGAGGAAAAAATAACGAATTATTCGTATAGATTAGGTACTACTAACACAAATGTTTTATGATCGTAAGTTGTAATCGCAAGGATGTAATGAGGAAAAGGAAACATAAGACTCTAGATCGCTGTTGGCGTGTACCGCCGATAGGCATCTCCCTCCTCTCTCACTTCTATATCTTTATGCGTTTTTTAATTACTCCTCCCATTGAGGAGCATAATCGTTCGTCTTTTCTAACTTTAAATTGGCCTAAACGGTAGATTACTTCACTAGAATTGCATTATGATAAAAGCATGTATAAATCAGTAAACCTTTTCTTTTGTGCTTCTTAGAGATCATACATGATACAATGTACAAAGTAGTGTAAAATAAAAAAAGGGTTAATAAAGATTTTTATATATATTACTTAATCGTCAAGTAGCGGTTTATCACGAGCGGGAAACAACTTTCATTGACCACTGACCTGTTTCCAGAAAATATTTCAAAAGATTTCAGACGCAAATACGCTATCCATAAAAAGAAAAACAATACAAATCTGACATCATGTACGGGTGGTTATGAGATAAAAAAAAATGCACAGCATTTTAACGAGATAAAAATATCTGCGTATAAATCTACTTAAGTTTATACGCGGTAAATAAAATTTATAAACATTTATACATATTGACGCGCGTTTCCCTGCAAATCTGCCAGTGCCCAAGAAGTGGTACCCCAAATATGTCAAAGTGTCTTAAGAATTAATCACGACACCAGGACAGAATTTTATTTTATCCTACGCAATAGTCGACACGAGTGTTGGTAAATGAGTAAAATTTCTTCCCTTAAAGTCGATCTAATCTAAAGTGGGCTTCAGCGCTGGAATCCGATATAACCATCGTAGGGTCAGCGAGCATTTGTAGCCCATCCACATCGATCGGATCAAGGCCCTGTCTGAGGGCATCGTCCGATGGGAACATTTCCGGGTCAAAATCACCCATCATCGCCGTTCCGAGGTCTTTCACAAATTCCGGATTCGTAAGATCATCCGCACCAGAAAAATCTGCAATACAGTATGGTTTTTTATCAGTTTTATCGAAGCACTTGAAGCATTTTCTTTATAACTTTTAACTTATTATAATTCGGAAAATATAGAACAAACATATCTATAATATTATATAATATTTTGTTTAAAATTTTCTTTATTATACAATAGGCGTAAACATTATTCGTACACTAGGAATTTTCATAAAAAATAGCTTATTTCTGTGCGATAATAAATAGTAAACAAATAATCTTTTTTTTTTATATTATAAAGTCTCTCTTTCTTAGTAATACCTCAAAAACAAAACTTATAAATTATGACATTTTATACCTACTCCAAAACAATAAGATAACAGAAAATAGTGATTTTCGAAGGCACAAAAGTACTCGTACACTATAATTATTTAATAATAAAAATTAAATTAATATTTTGTCAAGTATCCCTCTTAAAGTCGATCACTGCCTGTAGTCTTCGTGGCATCGAATCAACGAGATTTTTCGTTAGTAGAAAATTTCGTCCCATTCTTGTAAAATTTTAATAAAATCTGCACGATTCAATGCCTGTCTCTTTCTTACTACATCTTCGACAATATTTTACAAATATCCTAGGATTCAAATCCGGTGATTATGGAGGAGTATGCAATTGTCGAGGCACATTATACAACAGCCAATTCTTAATATTTATTTATAAATTGTGCGCTTTGGTTCATTGTTTTGTTGGGAAATATATTGATCTCCGCGCGTGCGAGTCAAACTTTTTTCGCGTTGACGGCTAGATTATTTTCTTAAATGGCAATATAGCTTATGGCTTATGATTCATTATACCTTCATTAAAATGTAATTTTTCAACCCTTCCAGCATTCATACAGCCCCACACCTTCACTGAACCATCGCCGTGTTTCACAGTGGGTATCGAATTACCTGAGAATTCAGTTCACAATTTATTTTTCGCTACAATGTGCGTCTCCCATTCGATCAAAAAATATTAAATTTATTTTTATCCGAGAATATGACTTTATTCCAAAAGTCACTATCCTTAATGAGGGGTAATTTTTGGTGAATTAAAGTCGTTTTTCCCAGTTATCTTGTGTGTGTGTGTGTGTGTGTGTTGACCCAAAACTTCTTTCTTATTATTCGACGTGATAACCGTTATTGAGCATCACATTCCAAATAGTGCTGACTAAAATACCTCGTTTTTTCTGTTGTTGCAGCAATCGTCAGAGCATAAATTTTGGAATCTTTTTTTATAAGATGCACGATAAATCTTCATCGGTCTTTAAAGGGACGTGCGGTCGACTTCTGGGTGTATTTTTTACCATTTTTTTGTACACAAAATCGGTCAATAAGAGATTAAATCGTTGAGCGGGCTCGATCAACAATCTTTGTTTGCGCGAGACTTTCCGCATTGATTATGCATCCTAATAATAATTTTTCTTCCTTCCTCGTGTAGTCTCGTATCTTTTTCAAGTTCTCATTCTCGTAAAATAGAGAATAACGACTGTGGAAGTTTGCGTCAATATATAAAGAAAAGGTTCAACCAAACAAAGCTCAAATGTAAACAAACATACGAAGTACGTTCCTTATCTAAGATTAGTTTTTGTCACTGATATCATAGGTGTTTACAAATATATACTTTGTGTGCCTTCAGAAATTACTATTTTTTTTTTTGTTATCTTATTGTTTTGAAGTATAAAATGTTATAATCTATAAGTTTTGTTATTGAGATATTATTAAGAGACTTTATGATTTGAAAAAAAAAAATCATTTGTTTATTACTTTATCATCAGAAATAAACTATTTTCTGTGAAAATTCCTAGTGTACGAATATTTTTTACACCTATTGTTCATGATTAAGTTAATTTCTTGAAATATTGATAAACAATTAGAAATTACTTTGACTTTATGGATAATGATTTTTATCATAAAACGTTATCAAAAATGGTATAACTTATTCGAAAACGAGTAAAATTAAAAAATTAACACATTTTCTGCCCGATAAGTTTTACCATGTAGATATATGTATGCCATAATTAATTTTCATTAGCATAAGCATATTATAATGATGAAATATTACAATATCGTAGCTACCGTAACTACCGGTGATAAGTCAACGTATTAAAAAATCCCGATACACGTCCATGCGATAATACCTGTGAGAATAATCGTAGGTGTATTTGGAGTTTGCGGGGTGAGCTGCTGAGTAGCAGTGGTCGTCGTCGTCGCAGGTTGATAGCAGGTCCCCATTTGTGGACTCGTGCTAAAGTATCCCGTGTCTGCGCTGCCTAATTCGCCACCGACATTAATCACGTCGCTCTGAGGCACAGAGACAATATTAAAGAATTAAACAAAGATAAAAGATAATGCGATACAAACCCCATCGCAAGAAGAAGGTATTTTAATTTGGAGTTTCTTTCGTAAGTTTCTTTCGTAAAGATATTTTTACAGAAATTTTATAATTCGTTATAAATCTCTGTCTCTTTACAGCAACAAATTATAAAACTTAGACACTGATCTTCTTACCTGCGTGTAATTCGTAGTATGATTCGGTGACCCGATAAACGTCCCAATCGTGTTCGCCTGCACCGGCGTGTCCATCTGAAGTAGAGAAAAAAGAAAGAAAGTCGTAGAAATGAGCCTGGCATCCATTGAGAGAAGCCTCGGGGAAGGATTTGCCGCAGCCGCGATTTAATCCGATTCGTCTTTAAGCGAATACGCGAACGTTGATGCGTTCTCTCGTGTAACGCGTTTCCAGCCCCCAAATGCTTTTTATAGAATGATCTGCGAGGGGCACTGTACACGCGCGAGGGAAAACAGCGGAAGAAGAGTATAAAGAGAGAAATAAATACGATCGAACTGTAAGCTCGTAAGCTCGTCGTGGCCGCTCGCCCGAGGATCGTCCCCGTTCGACCTCGGAATCTATCACGACGTTGGTTACCGTTCGATTTCCGGATCCTCCGATTCCCCTAATAGCCATTGTTAAATGAAATCCGTTTTCGCTTAGTCGGCATCCACGAGAAACTTATTGCTTCGTCCTACACGTCTATTATTTCGCAAGTACAAAGTTTCCAGCCGTGTGTCTATTCCCGCTTATTTAACTTAGCCCGAAATTCACGACTCTTCGCCCGAAAAAATGAGTTATTATAATTAGATCGCTCTTAGATTCACCGATGCTAATACCCAGACAGCACGCATGTCTTAAAGATGTTTTAAAAGTGTCTTTTAGACATTTGCGTGCTGTCTGAGTATCGAGGGGCAATATCGAACGGTAATCTGAGGCTGTTTGAGCGGTAGTCTCAGGCGAACAAATGAGGCTGTTTGGGGTTTGAACGACGCTTTTCATTTCGTAAAACATCGTCTTTTCCATTCTATCACTTAAACCGGCGGCTCGGCGCGTAACTATCCGTGCAATATCAAATGCCATAGTAATGGCTACTTGTGCGTGATAACGAGGAGGGAATAAAAAGGGAAGCCCTCCGTGACAAAACCAGTCCCGCAGCGGCGCAGCACGCACCATGGCAACTTTGGCATATGCATATGTAACAGCTAACAGCGCGTTTCCGAGTTAACGCGGGATATCAATTGAGAGTACACGTTATACGAATCGCGGATTATTATTAGCCTCCTGCACTCCTGATACCGCCGATAAGAGCCCGCCTATTACGTATTTTTCCTCGTTTATGGTTTTTAACGGCGCATTTAAAATTTCCCTTCGACCGGGGTTTTAATGTTTTAAACATTAGCGCGCAGTGGCATGATATTTCACCGCGAAGCAATATTTCACCTTAATCTACAAATATTTCATCCCCTCGGGGATCTGATATTTTTCCTTCGCCGCACGTGCAAGTGAGTTCCATGCACGGGAATACATTTGGCACGCGTTTATATGCAACACCTCCGCTGTTCAAGTATCATGAAAGATACGGCGTTTGTGTAAATTCTTTTTTTTTTTTAATGCGCTAACTAAGCAGCTTATTAGGTACTGTATTAATTATCCACCTCCCTCTTGACTTAATATACGTACTCATTAAATATCTAAATAATATTGAGTCTACTCTCCGTATCGCGGAAGGTAACAATGTTTCTGCGTTTAATCTTTAATAATTACAATACAGCACGTGTAATAATAGACATACAATTGTTAACTTTATAATTCTCGAGAGAAAATACTTTTTGCAAGCCTTGCAAAAGGTGTCCCGCGACACCAACGCTAGACATGCTCTCAGTATTGAATTTGCAAATAAAAATGTTTCAACTAATGGCGATATTTCACCTCTATCTGCGTGGTCCAGGTGCAACCGAGTTCCATCAGCTGCTGCGCAAATCTGGGCCACTCCTGACGAATGCAGGCAACAGATAAACAACAAGACTTAAGACTGTAAGTCTAGTGGCAATATAATCAAACATAATTATACAGCCGTCTTTTACGAATAAGGCTAATTTTTTTCATTAAAAAAAAAACTAGTTTTTTTTTCTAATTCAATACTTTTGACGCGATTGACGTAACTAGTTACGATTTACAATTTCATAATAGGTGCTTCGCATTAAATAAAAAAAAAAAAAATAAAAAAAACGTCGAGCATCATAATTTGAAGCCTTTGAAGAATGGAACGTTTGACGATGTAACCGAGTAGAATATCAAGTGACTCCGACAGAATAATTCATACGAATCATTCGCTTGGAATAATTCATCGCGTAGCATTATAATTATAGCTTTGAAGGTCAAATCGCCTGAAGAGTAATGCATATTATATGTATTGAAATTCGCAAAAACCAATCAGCTTGCATGGCGAAATGTGAGTATTTATATGTATGCGCGAAAACTATTATATACATTAATGAGCAAAATATCTAAATGAGGAATTCTAAATCCAAATTAAAATTGCAAAGCTAATTAAAATACAACCATTTTGTAATTCTACTTGCGTCTGATCGAAATTTGGATGTCGTTAATATTTAAGTTTGCCTTTATTTCGTCTTTCGACTCTTATTATCCGTTAGATACGAGCAGTTCAGCGGCAAATACTTACCAGTCCCTTCGACATGCATAAAAAAAGATTGAGCGCCAATTAGGATCGGGTATCCCTTAATTAATTATAATTGGAAAATTCATCATAATTTACATAATCACTGACTGTCAGACGATCGAATTCAGATTCAGAATTGGAGAACTATATTTTTCGCGCCCCGTATCGTTGCGTGAGTAAACTCAACCCGATGGAAAAAAAAAATTTAATTACGACGAATCTCTCGCGTTTGAAAATATCGGTTGCCTTTATCGGGAATAGTGAAATAAAAATGCGCACGCGAGTATTTCTGACGTTACGGTCACGCGTGTATACCTATTAAATAAGTCGTAGCATGCGAAATGCGCGAACACACATACGCACACTCTCTCTTTTTCTTTTTTTTCTCTGCGAAAACCCGAATGCAATTATATGTCGAAATACCGCGTAAAAAACATGCAGCACGTGCGTATTACGTTCCAATCGCGAGCTCCACACGATCCGGAAAGGATTGACAAGGTTTCACGATTCAGCGCAGATTCGCAATATCGGAACGATCGTGAAGACAGGGGGGGCGGGGGTACCCGTTCCATAAAAAAGATGGAAATTATACATATCGAATATTCCCTTGTCTGAGATAGAGCTTGAATGATAAAAATAAGAATGCCGAATGTACGACTGGACCACTGCCAACGTGTCGATCGAATATTTCCGATGGCTTGGAAAACTTTTACTTTCCCCTCACCTAAATGGATAGTCGAGAGCGAGCCGATATTTTAATTTTACGAAACTTTTTAGAACTTAGGCTGAACCGATCTAACCGACTCAAAATTTAAGACCTATTTTTCGGAGATGTCTCGCCCGTGACACAATTCGCGAACTCGAACGAACGAGTCAGTCCCTTTTCCAGCGTTTTGCTTTAAAAAAAAAACAAAAAACGAATGACTCACGTACCATTGTGAACTGTTCGAATTCCTGCTGGAGGGTCGCCGCTTGCGCCTGACTGATGAAATAAGTATTCTGATCGATAGCATCGGACGTCAAGCTGGGTGGACCCGGATGTCCTGTAGGACTAGGCGGCGCCGATGGATTATTGCTATAACTTAAGGGACTTCCCTGAAAAAGGAATGCGCGCTACTTTCAGACTCGTTTACTCGCGCACAAGGCTATTATTGCAGACACGAGAAAAGAACTTTTCTCACGTTAGATAAAATTATACAAGTCTTTTAGATTAAATACAAACTATTAGATTATCGTAATAGGGTGACTCTATATATGTAACGTTACCATTCAAATTGTTCTGAAAATTAATATTGTAGGGAGATAAAAAACTTGTTATTAAACGCTCGTTATCTCTCGAAATTTTATGATAAGAGATGATCTCACTTGAACGGTTAGACTAGGTGACGATTGCGGCGACGGCCTGTTCACCGACTGCGTGGATCTATACGATCCCAACGAATTGAGCTGCGATTGTTGATGTTGTTGTTGCTGCTGCTGCTGCTGATGCTGCTGGTGCTGGTGCTGCTGGTGCTGGTGTGACGTTTTCTGAATGTCGAGTATCAATAAGATATAGTAAATAGCTATCAGCGACAATCACTGAAACTTATATAATATAGAAACTTATATAATAGAGCTATATATCAATTAACCCTAGCTAGCCACACTTATTTTCGAATCTTTAATTCGCCACACTCCGGTCCGTGAGACCGCTCGACTTCGTCGCATTATCATTTTCATTCTAATTAATATTTTTAAGCTTGTAATATAGGAATTGGAAATACAGAGTCTGAATAAGATATCAAGAAAATGATTTGAGTTAAAAATGAACTTACTACAAGAAAACTAGAAAATTATGTTATTATGTGAAAACTAGAAAAACATTCAGCGGTTCACTGGACCAGAATGTGACGAGCTAGGGTTAACATTTGCTATCCCTTAGACCGATAATTTTTTAGAGAAATGCCCATTTCGTTTATTCAGTATAACTGATTAGATGTTAAACACCCGACTGGAAATTGGCCCGACATACCATAAGGACCTCACCGGGTATTCTTAAGGCATGCCTTACTAAGGCCAACCCGATTAGGTCCTTATTATTACTTAATCGGGCTAATTATAACACGGTTGAAAGTAAGTTTAATCAAGTATTCTGATCAGGTCTTTATGAGGACCCTGTATACATGCCTTATCGGAAAATATTTTCTCGTGTACATAGATGCAATTTATATATTGTACAGATTGCATCTATGCACACGAGGAAATATTTTTAAAAATTTGACTTACACCACTGTGGGTTTTTACCCCTCCATATATATTATATTCATTATCAGATCCTCTTTAGATTACATTATTCATGACCTTATATATTTCCCTTATGAGGACCTAATATAATTTTACAAGGGCCTGATTGTGATAACTTATAAGGACCTTATAGAAAAACTGCGTTACACGATTACTTAGGCCGATAAGGCAATAGTATCAGTTCCTGACAACTAAATCAGGCAAATATTATGTGGTCCTTATTTGGACCCTAGTTTAATTTCCAGTCGGGCATTTATACATATATATGTATATGCGAAAATAGATCAAGACTGCATTTAAATGTGATTTGTAGAGTGCGCATCCAAGTATTTATAGTAAATAGTATTCGCGCATTACAATAATAATTTTCGGAAACGTCCGACTTGGGTCGGCCGGCATACTAACTGGACTCTGCGGCACAGGACTGTGCGGTTGTTGATAAATGTAATGGCCAGCAGTCGGGCTGTGAGACGTCGCCGCCGGCGCCGGTTGCTGCGGATAGCTCTGAAGATCCTGTTGCGAAGTACTTGTGCTGTTTTCCAGTGCCACACCCTGCTTCATACCCATCGCTATTAACGATCGATCGTCGCTCTGTCGCCTCTTTCGTTTTGCGCTCTCTTTCTCTCTGTCTCTCTCTCTCTCTCTCTCTCTCTCTCTCTCTCTCTCTCTCTCTCTCTCTCCCTCTCCCCCTCCCTCTCTCGCTCTCTGTCTTTCTCATACACACACATACACAAACACATACACACTCTTTCTCTTTCTGCCCTCTCTCTCTCTTTCTCTCTCGCTCTCTTTCTCAAACATACATACACTCTCTTTCTCTTTCTCTCTCTTCTTTTTCGCGCTTTCATGTAAACAAACTCAACTGAATAGATGCTACATAGTCGCAGCAGGCTCGCGTAATCGATCTCTACATCATTGATTACAGCATCGGACTTGCGGAAGCGGTTCGCCGCAACAACCGAGTTGCTCCACCGAATTTGTAGCAAACGTTTGAGCTGGACTACGAAGGTGTGCCATATACTAGATATTTACGAATTACGCTTTTGGCAGTCGAGGGATAATATCTTGGCACGACGTTGCTTTTTATACAACGTCCTAGAGACTTGATCGCCGCGAAGGAAATAAAATTCCGAAAGAAGTATATTCGCCGATAAAGTGAGCCGACTTGAAAAAAAAAAACCATCGGAGACTCAAGTAGGTATCTTTTTTTTTTAATGTAAAATTTTCAGATTCTCAATCGCGCACGGCGATCACGAGACCGTTCATTACGCTACGACGCGGAAATAAGTGATTCGCGTTGAGATCACCTTAGAATTATCATTGCGCAACTTTTACTTGTCCGTTCCCTCTTGCCAAGCGCAATTATCGCGGCGTTAACTTTTTCGTTTCCAAGCTCCGACGTGTGCGATGTTGCGACGACCCGCAGTACGTCCACACTACGCATATACACACGCTTCATTATTGATTGTATTTCGAGTCTGTCTGCAAGCACGGTGCTATGTAACAAGCGAAACAATAAAAATGTCACGGTGTTAACGGCCAAGTCGCGCGACTAATGTAAAAGGCAACGAACATAAAGCGTATACCGTATTATTACATACGTCGTGAGAGAGACTGGTGTGTCTACTAACCTTACACGTGTGAAGAAACCTAGAGTTAACAGGCACTGATAAATGGGTCTGCAAAATAACAAACACAAACAACCACTACAACAAAGGCAAAATAAAAAATAAATAGAAAATTAAAGTGAGAGAGAGACGGCGCGGCGGCGGGCGGCCGGTATAAACGCGCACGCGGTAATTCGGTCAGAATTTCTCTAGCTGTTCGCTAAAATACATATACGTCCTGATATTATAACGAATGGAAACGAACGGCAATAACTAACTGTGTTGAATCCCCGGGATTTTCTTTTTCATTAAAAAAAAATATATATATATATATGTCGCGCCAGCGACGCAGTTTTCTCGCGGGCAATTCATTTTGCGTTTGCAGTACGGTTTAACGATCGGAATTATCGAGCGGGGCGCCTCGATAAATGTTATTAAATTCTATATTAATAATGTCAGGACGCATTTAGGTCACAAGTGCTTTCCATAGCGTGCTGCAAAAGTTTCATTTCGAACTTAACGCTGCATAATTGCGCGCAACATTATATCCTTGTTACGTTAAACCATCGAAAATTACAGCTACGACGCGGAAAAAAAAGAAGAAGAGTTGATAACTCAGCTACGATGGAATTTGTATACTCGAACATCGAGAGAGAGCATGCCGAGGAAAATGTGAGACTTTTCGTGAAAGATATACTTCAATCCTTTTCCGACTAAAGCAATGGCGTTTCTAGACATTATTCAATCAGCGTGAAAGCAATCCAACTACATGCGAAAAATTATTGCTAAAAGAATATAATCCTCACAGTTACGTAAAATACGTCAAGCGTCTCGCGACAGATAACATTTCTTAAATTTTCTTTTTTTTCCTGCGGAATCTGTATCGTTTAGCTCCCCGACGAAATAAACGATCCCACTTTATATCTTTTCCCCTGAAAGCAGCTGCAATATTTCAAGATTCTAGCGCTACCTTAATCAAAACAATCTAACATTTAAGAAAGCACAGAAAAGCACAAAGAGTGTCCTTCTCATGCAACCATGCATCCTAATTTACATTCTCCAATAAATTAGAGACTCTCAGGTAAGAGTCTGGCCGCTGATCGACTGTGCGCTGATTGGTATCGACAAACTACGACAGAACCAATCCAAAATATAAAAACAAAAGCGTCAAAAGCGAACCCAGCCCATCGTGACCCAGCCTACATTTGTTGATTTGTCATACAGAACATGTCGTCATGTGTCTCTAACTAATATATAAACTCTATAGAAAGTGCATTATTTTTAAAAGCAGCTTTGTCAAATTGGCCAGACTCTTACTTGATGATCTCTACAATAAACAAAATCGTTTCACGGAACCGAGGTAACGTTCTTAACAATTGTTTTTTTTTTTTTCAAACTATACGTATTTGACTTTTAAATTTATTCACATATGTTTCGTTGATTTCGAGCATGCACCATACACGTATATGTCACCAAAAAAATAAATTCCGCCTATCGTGGATTTAGATATTCAGAACCGTGAAAATGCGCTCCCTTCGATTCCGTAATTAGCCTAGTGCATGAAGATGCGAAATATCCGAGCATTCGACATCATTTCGCGGTGTAAAGTGAAATTAAATTTGCCGAGACGTGACCTCAAGGAATTTTCAGAAACTGGTTTTTAAATAATTTTCAGGTCGGTCGCGGATATTTCGCACGCTTCGCAACATTCTACAGCAGCGGCTCTTAACCGAGATCTACGTTATCGTTTCGAGTATCTAAAACAGAAGCTCGTGGCATCGAGCTCTCTGGACAAGTGAGTAAAATTAAAAATATATATATTGTCGGGTTCGTGTCGCTCGTAATTAAAAATCCGCTGCGCTATAACAGTATAGGCACAATCTACAGTAATACGGGGCGCGAGGATATTTACTTGGACGCTTGACGGATCCTGTGAAAAGGAGAGCCTACCAGCTTGTGCCAAGCTGGTCGGGCTGGACAGGTTTGTGGGACTGCTCGTTTGAGGACTCTGGAATACACCAGCGGTTCGACCATGTCAAAAAGAGACTCCCGTTGCCAGTGGTAAATCCTACTTGTCTACGGCTTGTCTGTACGTAACTCGACGACGACGACTTCGCTCGCGAAAGCGAGCGGTAAAAAAAATATGAAAAGAATATGAGAGTGATCAACGCGATTGTGTCGAGAAAAAAAACAAAAGGCCGACGAGAAAAAACGCGAATGAACAATTTCGATATCGACATCTGTCTTTTAACTTCTTTAATCGGATATTCTTTCCGTTGGCCGCATCAATTGTAAAACGTTAAGGTAGTTAACCGATTTCAATTCGCTCAAATGCAGAAACAGATTAATATTGATATCGATAAAAGCCGCTCTTTTCAAAAAATAAATGCATTTATTATATATTTAAATAATTGGAAATATAATTTAAAAACAACAAATTTTTGCTAAGATGAAGTCCTGATTCATGTTTAAAAAATCGATAATTAAATAGATCTGGAATTTTTTATATAAATATCAATCTTTTATTCGTCACAGTAATCTAACAGTAAGTCAAAAGAGATTAAAATAACGGATACTGCACATTCTAAAGTCTAACTGATAAAATATCGAGATTTTATCGTACAGACCGGATGGATTAAATTATCCGTTGAATAGCAATGAGTAACGCCGCTTATTTATAGAACCTATTGGCGATTGTACGTACGCGAGAGAGCATTAACCAAAACTGTATTTCGTCTTTCGTTTGATACGTGCAGAATCACTCGGAGAAACATATCTGTTAACGCGCGGCAATAATAGATTTACCATAATGATACAATACCCAAACACGCCTTAACACGCTACAATTTTGGATGCCGTTTCGCAGACATTTTCTCCGAGGATCTCGAAAACAGATGAGAGAATAAAAAATATATTAAAAAAAGAGAGAAATAAAACATCGCTGTAAAAGCGATAAAGACTCGTTCAGAAACGTGCAGCCTCGCGAAAAGTGCGTGTATAAGATCAAGAGGAAAAGAAAAATAGAAAAATGTTATCGTAGTCGACGTACGATAATCGGTTAAACAACTTACATTGCTGAACGGCGTACTACTCGAATGATCCTCCTGGTCCAGAGGAGTGTGAAGTGGTGACGGAAAGTGTACGTTGCTCAAGTCGGGCAACGACCCCGTGTTGTTGCCTATCGGTATTTGCTGTCCCGGTGGTTGCGAGCTCGGATATATGCTGAAACAACAGATTTCACAAAAAAATCGTAACTAACTCAATTAACTCGCGACGCAATCAAACGAAAGTTTTATCGGATGTATATAATAATTCCATCGAGCGTTCAGCGGCAAAAGTGTTGCCGAGTCATCAAATTGATTGTGAATCGAACTGGAAGAGAAAGCATTCTTTTTCGAGCTTTGCTCTTTCACGTGAAAGCGCTAATTTTTTCAAAAACGCCGATTGATGTCTCATCATTCAACAATACGTACTTAATCCCAGGCACTCTAGGCATTTCGCACGAGGATCTTGGTCGTTCGATGAAGCCATGGTGAGAATCTCTGTTGTCGCTTCCGCTTCCGGTCATAGCGTGCTGATCTGTTAATTACAGAACATGCGCACTTTATCACAAGTTTTGCAATTACGAGTAACGGACGCGAAGTCGCACTGCCGATAAGTTAACGTGCCGTTGGATTCTCCTATTTCAGACAATATCTAGTTCGCTCAAAAGCTACGTTATTCCGCGACACTGAATATAAAACGATCCATTTTGATACATCTTCGGTTACGATTGTACAGAATGCATACGGGGGGGAATAAACGGGGGATTTCTCAAACTAGTTATCCAATTTCTCCGGAGTAACATAATATCGCTTACTAACGTTACTATACCGTATAACGTTTCACCTGCTTCGTTGTAGAGTGATCTCCGGCGCGAGATCGCTCCGCAAAGTTTTGTGACTCGACGCGATTTAAAAGTAATTTATGTATATCGAAACTGTACAACGTTACTGCTTCGAAAGAAGAAAAACTAATCTTTGCCTTGAAAAAGGAATCGATTCTTTGATTAAATTTTTACAAACTTTATAATCGGCGTGTAGTAGTAAAAGAGCGTTTAAATTAGTTTCGCGAGTGCAAGACAGTAGCGTAAACGGAATCGCGGGAATTCCGGGTTCATAGTTTGAAGTCGCGAAAGCCCTTAACGCATAGATTACGCCGCGTACACTTGTGAGGCGAGGTTTAGGAGATCAATTTCTTTGTAAAATTCTCTAGGTAACCACTTAAGAGAATGGAGCGCGGTGTCGCGATGTAACGAGGCAATATGGTAATGACGAAATATCCGAGCTGAGCTGATTTATGAAAGTTGCGTCAAAAGTCAAAGAAGCAGCCTCGCGAAGGCGGGAGCACTTTTACATAGGATGAACTCGTTGATACAGCGGCTGAGCGACGTTGAAAAACTATAATATTATTCACCCGCGAATACTCGCTCACGCTCGAATTGGTAAACATCGAGGGAGTAAAAAAAAACGCCGATTTCGTCTTCACGCAAAATAAATCACGTAAACTGCAGGACGTGTAGTTTCAGCCTCATATCAATTATTAACGGTTGACGAAATAATGCTTGCGCGTGAAAGTGGTGAGTTTTATGCAAGATGTTTGATTAATCACCCTTCTCTTTACCGACGGACCGCGATCAATTGCAAGAGGAGAAAAACGCTGAAAAAAAAGTAATGCTTATGATAGAGTTTAAATGAACGCGTTTCTCAACCGCGTTGCGCCGGGTTCGATATACGAATTGAGATAGGATGAATGATTCTGTTTTTATTTATAATAGCGACACTTGAAAAGACACGAAGACATTAGTTCCAAGACATTAATTTTGTAGATAAGAACACGTGGCGAGTGCCTTGACGAAACGCGTGGTATTACGTAAAGTCCCATATGCTATTTCGGCGACGCGGGTCTTTCTCGCGGTCTTTCACGCAGCATCCGCGTCATTGAGAGAAAGCGCGCGTCGCGGGTCAGAGTCATCCGGAGTGTACTGGTCAGAACAGGTTTGCGATGTTTATATTTAAATAAAAGAGGAAAAGAAAAGGAGAAAAACCGACATGCGTCGCTACCTCGTCGATGAGACATAGCGGAGGTTGATTGGCAAGCCTCGTTGGCGCTCTGATGCAAAGCGGAGTCCGAGTTCGTTCTCCGCCAGGTGTCTGGCGGCGGTGGCGACAGGTAAGGCACGCCGCTGTACGGCGACGTGTCGTGCCTCTTCTCCATCGGGCGCGATGATCGCATAGGTCCAACCCCCATGCTCCGGCTCCTGTTGTCGCCACGGTACATGGCATTGTGCTCCTCCAGATTGCTGAGCGCCGTCTGTAAAAGATACGCACGAACCCTTCTTGAGGATTGACATTGCGACGATGGCGGCAGCATGCAAGGATTGCAACATAAATTAACGGAAAGGGGAAAAAAACGTTTGCGAATCGTGCGGTAGCGAGCAGTGCTGATGCCTTTCTTCCTTCGCTGCTTCATTGCGGCGCAACTTTTTGTGCAACTAGTCTCCAAATCTCGTATTATAGTGGTTTCGCCACTAATATATTAGAGCGATTGCGATAGTCACTCCAAAAAAGAGGGTTGTCACTCTTAATTTGAGTAAACGCGGGCACTCCTAAGGAGGAGTGAATTTTTCACTCAAATTTTTAGAACGGCTACTCTACAGAAATGATACGATCACACTCTAAAGTTATAGCGAATCACTATTCATTAAAGATCGACTGACAAATGACTCTAACGGAGTGAAATTTTCCACTCAAAATTGTAGAGTATGTAGAGTAACATAATTCACTCCTATGGACACTGATCTACTGCACTCAAAAAGAGTGCCCTTTCACTCAAATGGAGTGCGATTTCACTCCAACTTATAGAGCGCAATTTTACTGTTTCTTAGAGTGAATCACTCGAAGTGCACAGGCTCAATTTTCAGTTTTGTTACATACACTTGCATTTCACTCTTCGAGTTTTAAAGAGTAGTTTCCATATGATATTTAGATCGCAATTAGTGAGTATCAAGAGACACAGTAGTGTCTCGCGCCAAGTACACGCGGAGCGAGACCGACCGTGACTCTTTTACGCGATATATATATACCGTGTGAGAAGCAGTAAGCAAATTGAGCCAATAGCTGCCTTAAGTTTTCGAGAATTCTTGACTGTAATTGGTCAATTTGCTTACTGTTCAAGTCTTATTGCTTAAGTTTTTCTCTGCGTGCCAGGGGGCCCTAAATGTCTTCCGCAAAATTCCAATCCGACAAAATCATTTCAGATCCTTGCTCGCGAGAAAAAGACGATTACGAGATACACGAGCGCTGCTCGTGATATTCGGTTCGATCCGATTCTCTCCAGTGAAAAATAATAAAAATGCGAGAAGGGCAGCCAGCGATATCGATGCTCCGGGAAACAAGAGCGAACTGCGATAATTAACGAGCACTGAAAGCCATTGGCGCCTGATAAGATAGGATTCCGGCAAATCTCGTTATTCCGAGTTTATACAGGGTGCCTTCGTCAGAGAGGCGTCTTTACGAAGGCGCACTCGCGTGTTTTATACGTGGGGAAGGAAAGGGAAGGAAAGGGGAAGGGTGAGGTGGGGAGGAAGGAGTCGAGGTCGAGGCGAAATAATTCACTTCTATCTACGTGCCACGGTGGCAAAACCCGGTCGCCGAACCCTCCAACCACCGGCGAACCATTCAACCGGCACGGGTGGCGAAGAATTTTCTCGCTCCGCGAATCCCGCGCCTCATAAAACGTCTCGTCTGCTTTACGACCCGCCGTCGTTGTCGGCGTTATGAGTGGCGATTAAAACGGCATAAAGAAATTTAATGTGGGTGTTCGAATGACCCGGATACCCATAGAGATCCCATTTAGTGTCGCACCTGACAAAATTCATCCCGCTCGTTCCACGAGTGAGAAAATTCTCAAAGCACCTACTATATGAGGCTTCCTTCGTCGATATCTCTCGTATTTTTCACCGTGACATAAATTTTATGTCGCAATCTACCGAATGCGTCGTCGTCACCTCGCTGCTTTCCTATCGCGGCTATTTTTTGCCACGTATTTGATCGTCAAGTTTTTCAGCCTTCAATATACCGACAGTACCCTTCCCTTATCCGTCGCCTGAGACGCGAGAAGGATGCACAACAAGGGTCACTTCCGAGAAGCGATATCTCGCTGCTTTACATCTCGAGAAAAGAAAGCATACTGCAAATTGGACGTCGCTAACGCGATCAGATAATATCGCGTTTTCCTTTTAAGAAACTCCAGGCGAAGATTGTTGGCGACATTCTCTACGTTTTATAATCATCCCTGTTAAAGATTAAATTATTCTTCAATTCCAAACTCCCCTCCATCGTAATCATCTCACGATCTTACAGATGTATAATACAAACAACAAACTTAATTAACGTATTAAATTTCGAGAGGGCTTTTCTACGAGGAAAGACCGTGTGTTGTTGAAAAAAAATTCCCTCTTTAAATTCCTATAGAAGAAAATAAGCGCCCGATCAACCCCCGTGGCACAGGGATGAAACGATTTCGTGGGATTTTGAGCTTCCTGTCTGCGGCGAGACTGCGAATCCAATAAAGAAATCTCTATCCGCTCCCGCTGCGTTGATCGCCATGTGTCGGTTGAGCGTGGGTCGCACGGTTATTACCTAATATCTGTTGAATTTATGCGATAAACACGGAACGTCTCTTCCACGATTATGTAGACGTTCGTGAACAGTATGCTGAACGAGCACGCGTGTCATCCGCTCGTTAATCGCGGTATCAGTTGTGTAAAAAACGTTTCAACACTATACTTCAAACGAGCAAAACATTGACGTGACACAACACTTTCCTCGAAAACTAAACTGTCGCTATTTACGTCAAGTTGGAGATCGAATATAACAAAAATACCATACACATCTCTCGCCTAATCTCTCGTTCGTTCCGTATAAGAATTTCGGCCCTGTATTTCGAAAGCGATCGTTGAGAAAGCGTCTTACGACCGCGTCCCGTTCAAGAAACCTTTGATTCTTACTCGCCGTAGATGCGAGAGTAGATGTAGCGATATTTATATGCGACGCAACAATTCCACGTAGTTGGAATCGCCGGTGACGTAACGGCTTAACCACGCGCGTAAGCACGCGTGTGATAACTCCCGCGATATATAGGTTTTATCGAAGCGTATTTTGAGGAAGCCAGCGATACGAGTTTTAACGACCAGATCATCACTACGCTACGTTACCCCATTTGCATAATGTAATATGCAGAATGTATAGTGGCGTCTGGTATAGTGACGATGCAAGAATAGCTTCACCGCGACTTTTTTTACGTCGCATACACGAGCGAGGCGGCGCTACACACACACGCACACGCACACGCACACGCGCACACAGAAGTTGCCGCGTGCACGTGTCCGGGATATTCGTCGCGCCCGCGCGTATGATGATAGCGTGGATACTAACATATATTCCGCCGCGCATCTCGTGGTGGACGCTCGGCACCGGCCACGCCGGGCTTTATATAAAACCTTTGTTAGGATAAAACCCCAGAAATTATAAATAACAACGTTATAAGCAGCCACAAAATGCTATTAACTTGTGTGATTTATGACGACGATCGCGCCGCGACGCGAATCGATAGAGGGGCAGCTTATACTATTTTAATAGACCTAAAACAAAATGCTTTCTTTGTTAACTTTCAAAAAAGGGAAAAATGTATCGGAAGTCTTTCTTTTTTCCCCTCTCGTGAAACGCGAGGAAATCTCCACATTTTGCGTTTTTCTAGGACGACACTAAGATAGTACCGAGTGCTAAACACGTCGGATCTCGGACACGTCGGATCTCCCCGAGAAAAAAAAACCAAAACTTTATTAATTATATCGAAAATCTGGAAATGAAGTAGGAACTCCACGCGGGTCGACGTCTCCATTCACAACTTTCCCAATGTCAGGGTCGTGGGCGTCGCACGAGACGGCGCGACGCGGAGCGGCGCGGCGCGGCGCATCGACCAACGTCGCGCTCGTTGAAGAAACATACCTTCAATTAGTGTCGACGTTAATAAAAGCCATGTCCATGTCTCGCGAATTTACCATATTCGCCCGAAAAGTCAAACGAGGACAATCAACCGCCTCCGTGCGGCAGGTCGATTCCTCGTCCACTTAACTCTTTCTCTTTTACTCTCTAAATCTCGTTAGTAATTTCGCCACTAATATATCAGAAATTAGAGTAATTGCGATAGTCACTCCAAAAGAGAGGGTTGTTACTCTAATTTGAATAAATTCAAGGACTCATAAAATGGGAGTAAATTTTTTACTCAAACTTTTAGAGCGGCTACTCTACCAGAGTGATACGATCTCACTCCTAAAGCTATATACAGTAAACGATTCACTAAAGATCGACTGAGAAATGACTCTAACAGAGTGAAATTTTCCACTTAAAATTGTAGAATGACATAATTCACTCCTGTAAACACTGATCTACTGCACTCGAAAAGAGTGCCCTTTCACTCCAACTTATAACGCAATTTTACTCTTTCTTATAGTTAGAGTGGCGAATCACTCAAAGTACACAGACTTAATTTTCAGTTTTCTTTACACTTGCATTTTACTCGTTTTAAGTGATATTTCACTCTTCGAGAGAGTAACGACGAGAGAAACAGTATGAGCTACGTTAGCGCTCTTTTAGACAGTCTTCCCGTTGAACACCGTGTATTTCCCGACTGTAAAATACCTTGTCATCCTAGGATAGAAACGAATGACCTATTTGAAGACAATGTGAGGCGACTAAAGCCGTTTATCACTTAGAGCGCTGTGGCGGTTTTCATATGTGTCTTCATACACCTCTCTCTCTCTCTCTCTCTCTCTCTCTCTCTCTCGTCTCTCTCAATAAGTTTCAATAGATTAGAGAATACGCGGCTCGTCGTCGCTACTGTCCGCGGCGTGTCGGCACGTGCCGGTGATTGAAATGAACGCGCGCGACAGCGACTCCCGGGCTTTCCTTATGCTACCTGCATGCTCCTGACACGAGGCCAATATTAGTCTCGCGAGAGCAACGTGTGACGGATGCGATGCACATTGAGGGTTACAAGGGCTCGCGATCGATGTTACATACGTCGCGTCGCCGCCAGCCGATTTCCCTCCCGTGTGTTTCACATCCCGCCACGAGGAAGCCTGAATGTAATTACTCCGCTATCCATATTCAAGAATGAGATTACTGACGAGCGGAGGGCCTGTCAAAGTAAAACGGCACACACGGCACACACGTTGCGCCCGCAACGTATATATCGTTATTCATCCCAATCGCCTCGCGGAGTGCAGAGCGCTCGAGCGCTATGTTGCACGTCGCGTAGGTACTCTGCCCCGAATTTAAATTTATTCCGAGCCTAACTCTATGATACGTGAGAATGCAGACAGGAGAAAGATCGCATTCGTCTAGCGAATAATAATAAAAGTTAAATTTTTTTTTCAGATTTTTGCAAAATTTCCGAAAAGATAGAGCTCGCCTATATATTCTTTTCACATGAAAATCCAGCCCTAATCTCGAATCTCTCACTCACAGAGAGAAACAAGTTTTCAACGCAAAACTTGGCGACTTTCTACTAATAATTTACATCCTTTAGTCGTTTTATTTCAACGACTTTCTATTAGCCATTTGCGGTTTATACTCGTATCCGTATTATTCGCTATCTTTTCTTTCGACGAAAGATACTACATAAATGTTTAAAAAGATATCCATCCGAAGCCGCAAGGCAGTGATTGAATAAATAAATAAATAAATAAATGTTTAAAAAGATGTATATTTAAAAATATGTTGTAGATTTAATATATCTCATCTAAGTTTATGCAGACTATTATAAAAAAATTACTATTATTAATAAACGATTTTATGTTACAAATAATCGAATAAGGTTTATAATTAATTCTCTATATTTCAGCTTCAATCTTCTTTCGCAATAAGCAAAAGAAATCGTGCGAATGCAATCTTATTTGGAAAATTGTGTTTTCAGGGCAATCTTTTAAGCTCTTGGATGCAATAATCTGTTAAATTCTCTTTTAGTAGTAACGCGAAAGAACCGTTTTCGAAGGTCGTGTACGCGTCGATACGCGTGGTTTATGCCCGAACGAAGAGAAAAAGAGAAATACGAGGGAAAATCTTGGGCCTGTACGATCGAACAGATTCACGGTATAATTACTCTCAGCGAAAAATTAATATCCTAATACGAAGTATCGATTTTATGCGCGCAAAAATAATAAAGCATCCGCATAGCTACAAAACGACAGATTTTATCCTGACGCTGAGAAAAATTTCGCGGCCGAAAAAGTTGCAACTTTTTCCCCGACTTGAATGAACTTTAATTTGGACTTGAGCCACGATACTCCGCTATTAAATATTTATCCGGCTTATGTCCTTCGACTTTCACAGATGATATTCAAGGACACACCGTTCGATCGAACGCCGATGACACTTTCCAGGTTGTAATTTTATCTTCATTTGACCTCTTATGCAAGTCGACCATCCGATGTCGGATCGCTAACGGTGCAGTGGAATGAGAAATTATGGAGCGAAGCAGCCCCTCACGCCGTGTAAGGATTTTCTCAACGAGAAAATCAAAGACCCTCGATATTACTGGATAATATTACGTAACACGAGATGATAAAACTTTTTGGCAGAAATTAGGCTGAAATTGGAGACTTTCGACTTTTGGAAATATTCCTGGAGATAAAAAATGCACAAAACAAGACTTGAGCTTGAATGTAAACGGCACCGACGCAACGGTCACGCGGAATATTAATCAAAATATTAATCGCTAATGATTAATGCGGGTTATATGTTAGAAGGAAGGTGACGGATGATGAAATCTTCGTAAATGGAAGATAGATCTTAACGGCGGCGGGTCAGACCGAGTTAGACCAAGTATTTTTGTGCAGTCTGCAGAACGGGGACGTGCCAGACATTATGAATGGGGCGAGAAATACGGAACGCGTTGAAGAGGTCGGGAGCCGATCGTCGCGGAAGAAGAAGCTTCCTTTTACGACCACCCGCCCCCTCATACTCCCGCAAGCAGTTCCCTGCTCCAGCGACCTAGGTCCCTACCCTTGCCTTCTAATGACAACTTCGCTCCACCCACACACACGTCGTCGTCGTCGGTCGTCGTCACGACGCTACGCCGCCGTCTGCCGACTCCCGACGGCGATGACCCACTTCGACGAGGATACCCATCGCCATTCAAGGCCTGTCGATTGATAAGAAAGAAACAGGACGCACGCGGCATCTCTGACCGAATTTCCACGTCCTGCCGTAGCTGAAGCACGGAATTCCGTCCAACCGTACACAAAGGATCGATCTATAACGTGCTCTTCTCTGAATTTCATAAACCATCGTCTCTCGCGGATCAAGCGAGAAACAACAAGTCAATAGCGAGGTCTTAAAGGGATCGCTTCGTTAGCACACGCGGACATAATCCCCGGGAATCTCGATGCGCGAAACGAGCGTTATCCGTGGAAAATCGATTGCCGTGTCGTGGGCTGCGACGGATGAAGGGCGGATCAAGGGATCTCAGATTCTGTTTTGCAAACAGAAAGGCAATAAAGCGTTGTTATCGCGTATATAATCTCCGCAGAAAAGCGGAGCGTCGACGTTCTCCCGCAAAATTTCGCGGGGGGCGTAAGGACCGCGACGATCGAAGCTGGGTGCAGCTGCGGCCGCCGCCGCCGCCGGCCGCCGCGGCAGCAACGGCCGTAACAATCGGCACGCCGGGAACGAATGAAACTACGAGTATACCTCTGCACGAGGTAACGCGATCAATATTTCGTATGCGAGTGCACACTTGCCCCGAAGCACGTGTATGCGGTGGCGTTTGTTTTCTGCTGTGCCCCCGGAGCTTGCGCGTGGTTACTCGCATCGTTGGAGGAATATCCTGCCGTGCGGAACTCTAAAGGCTGCACGGAAACACCGTGTCGGAAAAGCGAATGAAAAAATCCTTCCTTCCCGCGAGACTTCTTGATGAAAAAGCGCAAAGTTAGAGATAGCGGCCGACTCTGCTCCCCGATCCGCTTTTAAATTCAAGTCTTATCGCAAAATATAATTATTTTGTATTCTTCCTAAGTCAATAGTAATATTTGTCCAGCCAGCTTTTCCACGCCACGTGCTTGAAAATCATGATAATTTTAACGCGTTGCCCAGGTATTTGAATAGACGTTTGAATAGGGATGTTAGACGTGGCTCCGAAAGCAAGTGGAAGTTACGACGATATTATTCCGAGG
The DNA here is from genome assembly GCF_003070985.1 of Temnothorax curvispinosus. Taxonomy (NCBI): domain Eukaryota; kingdom Metazoa; phylum Arthropoda; class Insecta; order Hymenoptera; family Formicidae; genus Temnothorax; species Temnothorax curvispinosus. The sequence goes on along the minus strand of NW_020211360.1, from coordinate 132,972 downwards.
TTGCTATTTATATTATCCCGAGAATGAAGGCTCGTACGGTACGCCTTATCGCCCACGGGGCTGCCATTCAATTAGATTGCGCCGACAGAGATCGGAGCGCAAGGCTAAGCCGTGCCGCCGAGGCTCTCGTCGCGGCGCGGCGACATGAACGGCGGATAGGTGCGCCACGGCACGTGCGCAGGAGCAGAAATCCGCCGGAAATTCGATCGATTCGTTGTGCGCGCGAGAAAGTTGGACGAGCGAGAAGACGACGCGAATGCAATCGCGACGACGACGACGACGGCCAGGCCTCGCCGGCCTCGCCGGCCTCGGGAGGCGCGACCGGAATGATCGAAGCGGCGGGGTAAGAACCCGGGAGGAATCTCTTGACCCCGATCGCACATCCGCGAGGAGAGGTAGACCGCCCGAGGTAAGACCGCCTCGGTGCATTTTCTCGCGCGATCGAAACTTGACCTTGACTATCTTGCTGGCAACTTCCCGGATTTTTATACTTCCTTTATACGCACTCGAGCCTCGATCCCATCGGGATCGACGAATTTGGATCCTTTTGAATAGGGATAATCGGATATCTGCACGTGGACTTGGGATAATCGGGTATCAGAAACGTATGCCGGGGCAATTTGTCGCGCTAATCCGGTAATAGAAACTTGCGCGGGATATAAGCGGTACATAGGACTCGTTTTACCCTCAAACCAAGCGCTGTATCAAGGTCGGAGTATATTAATAAGCATGCACAGGTCTCTCTCCGTGGCATTGTGATACTCGTAGACTAAACACAATGATTTCCCATTGTCCTGCGTTGATCGATCAATTTCTCGCGGAGCTATAAGACAGCTCGCAAAGTATCACTTATTCAGGAAACCTCGCAAGGTCTTTCGGTATACGAGGAGAGAAACACACGGCTTTACATTATTTCGAATTACATACAATCTCGCGATACGTCGTACGAGTCTCAGCTAAAAACTAAAGAATTTCGACCGTACCACGATCGAATTACATACAATTTTGCGATATGTCCTTTGAGTTTCAGCTGAAACGCTAAAACAAAAGTGATGATTCGAAAAAAAATGCTTAAGTACAGATCTCATTATTGACATCCATAAAAAACGTTTGTCGGCGTTGAACTACTTTCTCGTGTATTAGCAATCGTATTAGCAATAAATATTTCAATTTCTAAATCTGTTTCTTTTTTTCTTCGATAACACGTAATTTTAACATGCACTTGCCGCGCATGATCCAACAGATGTATCAACCGTCTAAACGCGCGGCGTCAATCGAATTACGTTGTATCTGTAATCTAATTAATTTTCAATGATTACCAGTGGACGAGGAAAATAGCGCGTAATGGAAGGTCAATCAGGCGGGTTCGTCGATTCGATTTAACGCGGTTAAATTTGAGAATGTTGCGTCTTTTGTTCTCGCCTCGCGAAAGACTTGTATGTGCGAACGTTCGATAATAACGCGACGGCGAAGCGACTACGATATTACATTTTCGTTTCGCGATTTAATTGCTTCGTTATATGGAGTGATACGTGCTCTGTGCGCGTGTACCGTAAACTAAAATACGAATTTCCCCTTTGTTTATTACCTCCGGCAGCGTTACATATTGCAGCCTCCGTATAAGCAAACAATTACAATCATTGACAAATTGCAGCAATCGTACAATACAAAGTCTGATCTATAATTCCGAGTTATTACGGCGATAATATGATCGAAAGTATCAAATTAGTGTATCGCAAGTACGACAGTTAATACGATCTCTTTTTTACCTTCTATTTTTCCTTTTACCTCGAATGTAAAACGAAATTAGCCAATTTTCAGTTATTATCATACCTGGTGATTTCGTATCGCCATGTTGATTCTTATAATTCAGGTAATTTGATAATCCCTCCGTACATTGTATCCTTTAGCAGTTACGACATCGTTTCGTGCAAGTGTATCTTCCGCATTATCAGCGGACTTCATTTAGATATTGATATGTATCGATAATATTACGTAAAAAAAAAAGAAAAATATTCTGTCAATCATTTTTTATGTACACTCTACCGGCAGGAATGCCTGGACATAATACATATACATATACATGTACATATATGTCATATACATATCAAAATGTCCAGGCATTCCTGCCGGTCAGTGTACGAATTAATTAAAAATGGCCGTATTACGACATTCTAAAAAAAAAACATTCTGCAAACAAACTCGACTTATGATAAATTTGAACACAATGGCGCGGGCGTGTGATTTAAATTGTTGAAACAATGGAATGCACACACGGCTTACGGTCTATAAGTGTGACTCCAACAATAAATATGTCGAAATTGAAAACACCATAGGGTCGTGCGTTGAACCGAATAAGCGTCCGTCTCCGGCTTAGGTTCAATGGAGTTAATTACGTATATTAAGTGCTTCCCGTTTATTTAGCCTAAAGTAAATATTTCAAGTGTAGTTTTACAATTTCCATGAAAAATTAAAACCAAAGGTCGACGGAATTATTTCCATCAAGATATATGTTATTTTTTAATTCAATTATGACTTTTTAAAAATTCCACGAAATATTGCGTTTGATATATCAAATTAGAGCTCTCGCGTTTGAAGTTGAAAATATTTTGTTAGAATAATTGCTACGTCCCCATTCGACAGCGTCATCGAGGGAAAGCGTTTGCGTAAAACGAGGGTAGACAAAAAAATTTTCATCTAGCTTTTCCGATCCCAGTTTAACTGTTTACTGAATAAAAATCGAAAAGTTCCACGCATCAAGCCGAGCGTGTGTTCGTATAGATGCGCGTATGCACAGGATACACACAAGGTCGCGGACGCACGTAATTGCGCGCTGCACCGCTTCCGTTAAGAGTCGAAAATTAGCCGGGGGTTTAATCGGCGACTTAACGGCGAAGAGCCACAATCAGTAAGCGAAGGATATGGCATTAGCCCTCTATCGAGCACGCCCACATCCCGTTGTCGCGGCGTTATAAAAACCGTCGGCGACCGGCGCGGTTGGTACATTTTGCCGTAGAAAAGTGACATATCGAGGTGCCAAGCGAGCGATCAAGCAATAACGTTACGACGATGCACGTGTCGGTGATCCTCGGCGTAGTGTTGCTACAGGCGATTTACGTGTCCGCCGGGGTAAGCCCTTCAGCTTGCTTTCGTTTAAACCGCGGGACAGATCATGTCCCGCTCGATAGGGAACAACGCGACGATAAATCGGCAGTGACCCACTGCTATATAACGCATTGTGATGTGCCGATTCGACAAGCGCGCGCTCGCGCGCGCGCGACTTGTCGAGAATAGTGCTAAAGTCCGAGACACGCGAGAATACCTACCCGCTGTCCGACGCGCTCGTGATAAATTCTGATTTTGCGTAGCCACCTGACTGGATACCCCCGGAAATGTTGGAGATGGTTCAAGCTGACAAGAAACGGTGCATGGCCGAACACGGAACGTCTCAAGGTGAGCTCCGCGCGCGATTAAGTAATATAGCGCGATCAACATTTGGCCAATAAAAGTCCTGCGCTAAACTTTAAAGTCCCTTCCCCCCCCCACCCCTCGATATCAAAGTTCTCGTCTCTTCGCAATTATAACGGGTATATTTCAATTCCGCGATACAGCACTGATCGACGAAGTTAACGATGGAAAGCTCATGAATGACCGGAGTATAACGTGCTACATGAACTGCCTCCTCGACGCCTTCAGTTTGGTAATGTTCATCGAAATATCACCCTAGCTTATTACGCGCGACGAGTCAAATGCAAAACTGATATCGTAACGATAACGTTTCGCCGATTAGGTTGACGAAGAAGGTAATTTGGAAGCTGAGATGCTGCTCACCGTTATCCCGGAGCAATTTCAAGAGATAGGTACCAAGATTTTGAACAAATGCGCTAAGCAAGGTACGTTGTAAACAAAATGCATTTTACACGAATTTTCTGCGTATTGTTACTCTATATTATTATTTCATTCAAACTTCTCGTTCTCTGATTCGATCGATGTTTCAGACGGCGCGGATGCGTGCGAAAAGATCTTCGAAGTGGCGAAATGCGTCCAAGGAACAGTACCAGAGGTAAATAAACTTATTTTAATAATTCTTGATGAGATCATAACTAAGAGCTTTATTCTTCAACTCGAAATTATTATTATTATTATTTATCATTATTATTATTATTATTATATTATTATTAATATTGTTATTATTGCTTATTAAAGAATACATTTTTATGCGATTATCCATATTGATCGGTGAAATGTCTTTTACATTCACATTTTCTTCGTTAACTAATACGTTTAAATGTATTGTTACAGCTGTGGTTTATGGTTTAATTCGACGCATGGGAGAAGAATTTGCTCCGTAACGAAGTAAAACAACTTGCTACGTCAAGAAAAATAAAGAACAAAAAAGTAGCCTAGGGATACGAATTACGTAAATTAAAAAAATGTGATTTGTGTAATAACAATAATAGTAAGTAATGATTATGAACACGCCATGTGGCACCTAACATGAATAAAATTTGTAGAAAATGTTGATGTTTGACATTAAAATATTGGCTAAGCTATATAAATATGCATTGAAACTAAATCAGATTCGAGCGTAGTAGCAAATTAAAGGGGAGGGGAGGTGTGAGATATCAATGCATAATGACGAACTATTTATGAGTCCATGTTTAATTAAATAATTTTTTATGATTTTATTCGCCTTTGATTCCAGTACCATTTGACTTTCTCGATGTTCGCGGAATGTCGCGTGTAGCGTGAAGCGGGGTGTGTCAAATTAATTAAAAGAAATTCGTTATAAAGAGTAAATTACATAGCAAAAGTTAATTAGATACGGTAGCTTCGAGAGAAAAGATTTATTAAAGAAAAAAACGTGAAATGTAAAATATCAAAGGGAAATCTAGAGCTGTAGGATTGTATCTCGATTGAAATTGAAAGATCCAATAGAAAAATGAGGTAAGTCCGTAATTTGTAAGTCTATTTCAGAAACGACTTTATACGTAAAGTCGACTTAACAAATTACGAACTTGCGAATTACGTCTGGTATATATTAGAATCCTTCAATTATATACGAGATAAGAATTTCCCTCGTCGAACAACGCCATAATTTCGACAATCATATATTTTATATATACGCAAGTATTTTATATATAATAATCTGCACGGAAAAAAATAATGTTGTATTAACAATATCAATTAACAGCTAATTCTAACTACAAATAATCTTGTTAATTCAGTAACAGTATTAATGAATACGTCATGCTAATGATATTTGTCTCATTAAGGCATTAACAAGATTATGGTCAATTAGACTGTTATTAGCTTAATGTCACGTTAATATAACATCGTTCCTTTCCACGTATACTTCCGAAAACTTTGCATGTAAAATAATTACTTGTTTACATGTGGCGGCACACATAATTGCGGTTTTTCTTCTTGTCGTAAAATTTCCTACACACTTTGTGATTTCACGGTACGGCGACCGGTGTAGCATCAAATGCGGAAAAAATGTTGTGTAATTTCATCATTAGATCGCGTATCTGAAATGACATCGCGTAATTTTCTCAGTCCACCTGGGCACGAGAAAACTTGATCCAGGTAATTTAATTATTGCTTCGGATAATGCACAGCTGCTAAATGCATTAAGTACATTTTGCTGTTAACTTGGAAACAATGTCTCAAGGCTAAATGACATTATTTTGCAAATTTTTCCACGCGATATTTTTTTCAAAACACTTCGCTGGATCTGGCCATATAAATCTTTAATTAGTTTGCTAATAAATCCATTATAAGTTTCCTAAGCTGCTTGAAATTTGACAGTTTAGTTTACATTCGTTAAAACTTTTCCCGCGGGATAAGGTCGTCGCGATTTCGTGACTTTCTACGTCATCCCATAAATCCTTCGGAAGGAGATATTTGCATGAATATAACAATAATTATGCATAAATACAATAACTGACCTTTGTTACATTTAAAAGGTACTGTTACATTTTAAAAAGGTACTTTTTTACATGAAATTTGCGCTGGTTTGCGCAGCTTAATTAAAATATTTTCTGCATTGTTAATCGAATACGCGACGCTGTATACGATGCAGACATGATCCAAAGGTCACAGAGTTCAAAACACGCACGATAAAACCTTCGATCGTTCTTTTTGGCGTAACACGAGCGAAAATATTACGTATCATGTACGTTTATACATCCTGCATCAGTGCGATATGGCATAGGTAGTCGCATCTCGAATTAACCATAAACCGCGCGCGTTGTTATAATTCTAATTATTTCGCCGCTTTAGCTATTTCGCTCGTCGCCGCAGGCACATCAATTTAATTGTTGCTAAAAATAATCGACTACACAAATACGTTTACGTTGGTGTGCTGCCCAATGCAGTATCGGGAACATTTGTAATTCGTGCTATTGCGTAACGTGCCATGCAACTCCATTGCTGTGCGAGGACATTGCAAAAAGAAAAAAAAAGGGGGAAGATCACTACGAAAAGGAAATTGCTACGGTCGACACAACTCCTACTGCGTTCGGTGCAGGGTGCACCGGGTGTGAACGACATTTGCCAATACAAACATTTCCTACTTCATATACGCGCGAACGAAATAAACAGCAAGACATTACACTGTGCTATTCGAAATAAGTTTCGTAATCACACTGGAATCTGGTGCGAAACAAAGCGAATCGCAAGGTGTTCTGCAGTACGGAACGACCCTTGAAAACACGGAGAAAAGTTTTTCATTTTGTTAAAAGAAGCTCTCATTAGAGAACTTTTCGAAATGATGATAGATGAGTCTCAACGCGAAACGCATGACAAAGTTATTGTTATTACTTTATAATAATGTGATTTACATCAATTTCATGTAAAGAAGAATTTTCTTCTAACACAAGTTTTTTTCTTTCTTATTAAAAACATTGCGTTCAGCTAAAATGGAACTCCAAATCGAACTTTGTTGCGCTCTGACAATTTAAACATGACAATTTAAACCTTTGCGTTTCGAGTCTAAATATCACAAAGCCTGGCCAAAAATTGACTCTTTCGATCGCCGAGATCTTTTCGAATAAACCTGAGGCAGCGCGTGCCTGAACCAATAATCTCCGAAGCGAATTGACGCGACTTGGAATAAATTTTTCTCCGTGGAACGAGATGAGGGTGCGTTCGAAAGAGAGAGAGAGATAGAGAGGGTGGGTGCAACGAAACGTTCAGGAGACAACAAGCCGGGGCAACAACAACTGTGGGATGTATTTTCGTTCGGGGAATGAGCGGTACAGACCTTAAGGTCGATCGAGTGGATCGCGCCGGGATGCGGCGAGGAGTGCTCTTTCGCGTCGTTGCCGCAATTGACATTGTTGTTAACGTTCGGCAGCGAGCCACCCGCCCTGAACTGATTTCCCAGGTTAATGTGCAGATGCTTGCCGCTGGACTGCGGTGGACTGGCGCCGGCACTCTTGACGGACAGCGGGGTCTCCGGAACGCCGGATCCCGTGGGACTAGCACCCACCGAGCTGCTCGCCGAGGCCACCTGTACAGGTCCGGTCATTGACAACCATGGCCACCGCAAAAACATTAAACGGTCGTAAGCGATCTTTGCCGCCTTCGGAACAAAAACTCAAACATTTGCGAGACATTACCCGCAGGCTAAACCAGCTGGTTTTCTCCTCCCCGCTGCGAGACTCACGGAGTCAGGGGACTGGGGATTCGTCGTACGTCCTGCCACCCTCGTTACCATTCGGGTGACATAACGGAACGTTAGTTCTAATAGTTCTATGGTCGCGAAAGTGCCCGGGATCTCTTCGGTTTCCTTTTTCCGATCGTAAACGTTGGCTTCGCGGCGCAATATCGGCCCTCCCGTGGACCACGCTCCGATAAACTGGTTCTTATCTCCGTAGCGTATTCCATTCTCCGATTGCCGATTCGAATGCCGGTACTTTAAACAGCAACGCTCCGGGAGCGAACAAATTTCAACCCTATATACATACGGATATTGTAAAATCTAATGGAATTCGGTTTTGTTGATAGACGAGACGTGACAAATGACGATTTAAGAGCTGCCAGGTAACGGGACGACAATTGATACTTGAGAGTCAATCATTTAAGCATTTTTCATCCTAAACCAAGAGTCGGCAAGCTTCTTTCCGTGCCAGGTAGTAAATATTTTAGACTTTGCGGGTCAAGATTAGCATTATGTAGCCACTGCAGGGTGTTTCCTAAGTAAAAAAAATTGAAGGGAATATTCCGTGGCTTATTTTAAGAAGAAAAGGTACTATAAACATGTACCCTAAACTGCTTCGTTTTAAAAGTACAGGGTGTCAAAGACGCACACCTCTGGTGGACCTAAAAATGTTTTTAGGTCCAGTTTTAGAACCAGTACTAAAAAATGAAAATCTTCTTAATATCACATGTAGCCATACCAAATTTGAATAAAATATCTTTAAACGTTTTCCACATTTTCGAAATTTTCATTTTTTTTCTTGACATCTTGTATTTTGAAAACGAAGCAGTTTAGGGCATATGTTTATAGGACCATTTCTTCCTAAAATAAGCCACGGAATATCCCCATCAATCTTTTGTACTTCCTAATTAGAAAACACTCTGTATAACAAGGTAGAAAATCAATTTATTATCAATGAAAGATTCAGGATACAACAGTAATAATTACGCGGGCCGTACAGAAATAAACGGAGCAGTTTGCCGACCCCTGTCCCAAACGATTTGACCGTCTAAAATAAAATACCAAGCAATCTTCTTTTCTGCGGGAGAAACGCGGAGACCCGATCGCGTCTCGTTTTGTTCCAGAGGGCCCTCGCAATCCGAGATGCTCGGATAGCGTCGAACGCGGTCCCGCGAGACGTCCTTATCTTTTCGACGCGATTGGCGAACGCTCCCCGGCGCGACGTAGCACGGCGGTCCGTTTTAACCGCACGGGGGCATGCGGAGGTGCGCTCGAGGACGCTAAATGCATCGACCCAACCTCGCCGACGCTCCCGTTGAAAATACCTCGAGGGCCGCCGGCGCGATGCTATTGAGAGAGCGGAATGTTTACATGCGCATCGAAACGAATCGAACGCGCCGCCGAGCTGCTGCTCGCTCGTCACCCGCGAGACCGCCCGAGGGAGGAAAAAACGTTGACGCTTGGCTCTCGATGTTATTTTTTAGCAAAATACGAAATCCCGCGTGCCACGCATCCGGCGCGGCGGCCACGCCGTTCGAATACTCCGCGAGTACTCCGCGCGGAATTGCCAAACAACAAATTCGGGAACGAATTCGGAGATGCGGAGATACTAGCGGAATCGTTTGTTTTGTTTCGCGTTAAAATTTCGCAACGTGAGTTTCGCGCGGCGTGGTGTGGCGCATCGACCGGCGGCGCGGGATCGATCGCGCTCGCGGCCGCGGGAAATTAATCCGTGACGCGTAATCGCGCCTCGATAAGCGTCTCCGAGAAGCGTCGCGCCGCGCCGCGCGATTCGTATCTCTCGTATGTCTCCGGTGCGGCGTGCGTCTCGCGCGGAAGAAGCGCGGGAGTAAACGTCGCGCTCACGCGCTCGACGAACATCCATGCGACGTATATCGGAGCGCGCGCGGATGTGCGTCGCTCGCGGTGTGTTGCACGTACGTACGTACAACGCGTGCCGCGCGCGCGATGCACTTGCCGCGGCAGTCGACACATACACACACGCTCGCACGCTCGCGGAGCAACCCGGCCGATACACAGGCAAGGCACAGGCAGGGCAGGCAGGCAGGGCAGAGACAGGCAACACGCACGCACGCACGCACGTACACACACACACACACACACACACACACACACACACGGAAACCGACAGCGCGGTAAGCGCATAAAAAGAAACGGGGGAATCGGAGAGAGAACGAGAAAACGAGAACGGCAAGAGAATATGAGGGGCGGAGGAGGGACCGCGGAGGGAACGCGATGGGGGGTCCGCGGGGTCGGGAGGCGAGGGGGGACAGCCGTTGTTTACGTTCTAACATCTGAGAGCCGAGGGAGGTGCACGACGGGTCACGGCGCGATCGCGGCGCGGCACGGCACGGCGAGGCCACCCACGCCGAAAAGGAAACGATAACTGGGATAATTCCTTACTCTGCTCGTAACGTTCGAGACCTCCTTCATGATCGCCTCGAATGCCGCCGAGTCCTGCGCCTCCTTCTGGTTCAGCAGCGCGATCTTTTCACTGAATTTCCGTGGGTTCGCCATGATGGCTCGCGGCACTAGTTTTTCGCGGACACTCGCGGAACCCGGAGCATCCACCACCACCGCCGCCGTCGCCACCACCACCACCACCAACCACCACTACCGCCGCCACCGAGCGACCGCCGACCGACGACCGCCGCCGACCACCAGCCACAGCCACCCTAGTGTCGAAGAACGAACCCTTCGTCCGCCTCCCTCGCGACCGTTCCCTGAGTTTTTTTTACCCCCCCCTGATTTGACGACGCACCAACGCTCGGCACGGAATCTCGCACGGATCGCGATTATCGCGCTGCGTTTACCCGCGTAACCCGATGTGCGCCTTCCGGATGGCACTGGCAAACACTGATACGCAAGATCATGCGGCGCAGCGCGCCACGCGCATTGCGCACTGCGCAGGAGCTGCAACTTCGCGGGCCGACCATGGCCCCGCCGCGCCACCCCGCGGCCGTATCCGCAACGACAAGCTTAGGGACTTTGGCCATTTTTTTCCTAGGGCCGCTGGAAAAGCCGCGAAAGTCACCAAGCGCTTGGGCGCGTTCAGTAATAATCACCAGAGCGCTGCACTAACCAATCACAGACATGGGAATAAGAAAACTGAGACTCCATAGGGCCGGTCTCACAGTCTCCGATTAAACTCACTCTTCGTCTCTTTCTAGGGGGATAGTTAGAAAGAGATGCAGAGTGAGTTTAATCGGAGAATCACGTTAATCGGAGACTGTGAGACCGGCCCATAGTCTTTAACATTAATCGGCCGATTAGTCCATTAAAAATGACCAATTGCATTTGCATCTTTAAGCAGATTGACAATCACGGTTGGTCATTTCCAAATGGACTAATCGGAGATGATCGAAGTAACCCTAAGGGCCATTCTATAATATGTCGCAAACGCGATGGCAACTGTTAGTTAAAAAGTGTTATTTCTGATTTTCAATTGCCAATTGCTGTCGCCAAAAAAGTTAAAATTGACAAGCACAACCGGAAATAAAACTTTTCAAGTAACAGTTGCCATCATTTGCGATGTATTGTAGAACGGCCCTTAGAATTCACAATTTCTACAATATATATATTGTAAATATATTGTACATCGATAAAAATACATTTACAATATATTTTTATCGCATTTTGCATACAAAAAGAATTTCGTGCAGACCAAGTATAGAAACTACTGCCTATACCTTAAAATTCCACGTGTCGATCGTGAATGAAAAACGGCAGGTAAATAATCGAAAACAGCGCACAATGTAGTAAATAATAAAGACTTATTGATTTTATTAATTTTGACGATTTTCTTTTGCTTGATTTTTCTCGCGTCTCTTGCGCAAAATGTTGATTTTTCTCCGAATCACTTGTAATTTATATTTGTCAACTGGGCTCGACAAGCCACTGGTCCGAATTCCATAATGCGGATTTATTGATCTTCTTTCCTTTTGCAGGACCTTCCTCCTCAACTTAGCGCAAGAATCGCATCTTCTTCTTGAACATAGCAGAGAACATTCGCCGTGATGCCACTGATCAACATAGTTTTTGAATGTATCCTCTGCTTGCATAAAACGGACTTTCACATCGCCCATGCCACAACACAGGCTCTTGTATTGGAAGTTGATCAAAATACTTGGGAGCATTGTTATGTTGTCCAATTTTTGCACAAGATTCGTTGCATCTGTGTTAACGAGGTTTCCATATATGTAATAACGTAAGTTTTTTTGCTCATCGAGGGTTACACATCTTTGGGTTATCGGAATGTCGGTTTTCTGTCTCTTCAACGTTATTGTATACAAAAATACCAGGTACTGATTTGATTGGGACCTGGGTAACTGACCCACAATCCACGGCATAGGTAGCGTCACGGAATAGCCTCCGCTGTTGTCGGGATGTGCACTTGATTTATCTGCAATAATACAATCGGTCGCGTCACACATTTTTAGCAAGGATAATGCGGCGATGAAGACGAGGATGGCGCGGGGACTACAAGGTAAGTTTCATCTGTAGTTCTCAAGTATTCTAGTATATGTCAAGGTGCATAGCTTTTAATAGCAGTAGCCATGGAAAATTCACAGTGCTAAATATGCTACGTATTAACTACAAAAATGTTTCAAGGTACGTATAGGTACCTAACGTCAAGGTACTTTTTTTTTCTTATTCATAAAACTTACTTTCGGTGATAGTGACCGATGAAATGTTGTAAGTTGTGCCACAAGTTGTTACCAGAACTGGAGTTTCTGCAGCAATTGGCTCATTTGTGATATTCGTAAATGCAAGATCGGTTGCTGTTTCTATAATAAAATTACAATATGAAAATGTTGATTTATTGGAAATAAAGCACTATGCAATAGCAGTAGCCATGGAAAATTCACACAGTGCTAAATATGCTATGTGGCGTTCATGTAAAAGGCCTTAGTCATACGTAGTTGCGACACAACCAGCTCCATCTTATGTAGACCATATGGGCTCTCCCCATGGTCCCTTTTTTTGAATTAAAAAAAATGTGCTATGTATTGACTAAAAAAATGTTTCAAGGTACATATTGTCTTTTTTTTCTTATTCATAAAACTTACTTTCGGTGATAGTAACCGATGAAATGTTGAAAGTTGTGTCACAAGTTGCCGGGACTGGAGTTTCTGCAGCAATTGGCTCATTTGTGATATTTGTAAATGCAAGATCGGTTGCTTCTTCTATAATAAAATTACAATATAAAAATGTTGATTTATTGAAAATAAAGTACTATGCAATATGCACCTTTAGCAACATCATTTGGCAGGTCCGGCAGAATAAACTCAGTTTCTGGCTCGACTTTCAAGATCGGCGATTCATTGATTGTAACAGTAACATCGAACGAATTGTGTGTTGGAGATGCTGCAATTTCATTCTCTAAATAAGTATCGACGATGTCTAACTCTTCTTTTTGTATTGATTTGAAAATTTGCCCATTGCTTTCAAATATAGTTGGAACGGCTGATTCGTCTAGACGAGGACGTTTATATATAACCTTCAACAGCAAACCAAAAATAAAACGTACAGCATTGAGTTTTGTGAGCAATAAATTACAAAAAAATGTAAAAATATTTTTTTATTTTATTGATAAGTACCATATGATAATGACATGAATACGACAAACTGCCGAATGAATTAAGGAAACTGGAACTTACCTCTGCAATAACTTTCCCGTTCGCGTCATGCTTGATGTACTTTCGGAAAATATATTTTTCTTCAAAATGTTTCTCACAAACCAAATGCGATGGAATCAATTTCTTGCCAGGAATCGCTGCTTGCCATTTTTTGAGCCGTTCGCTATTCGTTGGCACTCTAAAAAAAGAGCTTTTTATTTTTAGGCTTTTGTAGCCTGTTTTGCAATTAGGTACAGCGCAGTATTTTGACGATTTTGACATGACTTCAAACCTGGCAGAACTATGAAGAACAGAGACAAGGAGGAAATGGCATGGAAAAATTGTCAAAACATGCGACCGAATGCCGAGTCAAGTAGTAGTATACTAATGCTCCGCAAGGTTGCGCTTTCGTCTCACGGGACTCATACGTATGTACATACATACATACATACATACACGGTACGCCACTCACGGTATACTCACGCATACAGTACACGTCCCCAGCCTGCAATCTCTCCTCCCGTGCTCTCCTCTTCATCAACCCTTGGGTATCTTTAAGGGGATGCTAAAGTGACTCAATTACCGACAATTACAGTCAAAGGTCTAATTTTGAAACGGCTTTATAGATCGCAAAATCCTTTTACAGGAGTAAAGTATAGGTACTAATGAAGGGTGGGAATGTAAAATAATTAGTAATAATTGAAAAAAATTAAAAATGTTGTTACCTCATTTTCTAATATAAACAGTTGTATAAGTAATATGTACGAAATGAAATGTTCCCACCCTTCAGAAGACGTGCACAAACAATAACGTACCTTTGAAATTGAGATTGAAAGCCTGGAATAAAAATGAGAGCTTCGAAGAAATTATAACCTATAACCATGTCTATCCTTGTCTATCATCATTGTCTATACAAGGACAGATATAGAATTCGGTCGGTAATACAAACGTCTTTAGGATCCCCTTAAGGTGATCCTAAAGCTGTCTGTAATACCTACACTCGTTTTTAACAATATTTGCTTCGTATAAAAATTCTACAGCTTGATGTTACAAAATGAAGGTGCAGGTCCATTCAGTAGACATCAAGGAATATCATACCGTTTGTAGAATTAGGCTGAGACTCCAAACAAAAAAGTTAAACGAAAAAGTACGATTACGTGAACGTTACGTACATTATTGTACTTTTCGTTTAACTTTTTTGTTTGGAGTCTCAGCCTAATTCTACAAACGGTATGATATTCCTTGATGTCTACTGAATGGACCTGCACCCTCATTTTGTAACATCAAGTTGTAGAATTTTTATACGAAGCAAATATTGTTAAAAACGAGTGTAGGTATTACAAACAGCTTTAGGATCACCTTAAAGAGTTCCTGTAATGCCTGTATCAGACTACGGATTTGGATTGAGATTGGATTAAAATTTGACCAATGAGAGCACAGTTTACTAAACTTGAGATCAGTTTTCTCTGTTCTGATTGATTAAATTTCAATCCAATCTCAATCCCAATCCAGAGTCTGATACGGACTTTTAAGTAGAGTTGTGCCAATACCGTAGCTTTGTCTCACTCCCACTAACGTCTTGTCGATAAATGGCGGACATGTTATAGCTTTATCTCACTCCCACTTATAGCTTTGTCTCACTTCTACTAAAGAACCGGAAGCGCTGATCGGGAAATGGCGGAGCCAATCAGCGAAAAGAACACCATTAAAAGGGCTCAGGGAGAATAATAAGGAATAAAGGCCATCGCACACAAAATGCATAGCTTAGCATAAGCATAGCATAAGATCGCTAAACCAATGAGCATCCAGCATAAAGTCGCCATATTGATTTACATAAGATGCTCATTGGTCCAGCGGTCTTATGCTACGCTTATGCTAAGCTATGCATTTTATGTGCGATGGCCTTAAGATAAAGGAATAAAGGCCATCGCACACAAAATTGATTGGTCTATTTCCTTATGCACATGTGTATGGACCAATCAATTTTCTTATGCTTACACATTATGCGTTGTGCAGAAGTGTGTGTCCGGGCCCTTAAGCGGGGAGCACACACTTCTGCACAACGCATAATGCGTAAGCATAAGAAAATTGATTGGCCTATACACATGTACATAAGAAAATAGACCAATCAATTTTCTTATGCTTACGCATTATGCGTTGTGCAGAAGTGTGTGCTCCCCGCTTTATACTTACGTATTATGCATTATGCAAAAGTATGTGTTCCCCGCTTTAAAGAGTGTAGAAACCAATCGTAATAAAGAAATCTCGTTGAGCTGCTTTTTCCTAAGTTTCCGTTGAACGCAGCCAATCGGCTGGCGAATGCGACTTGAATTCATCGGAAAAAAATCACCTCTCGTTTCACCATGCATGCATGAGTGTGTACGGAAAAAAACACCCACGAAGAAAATAAAATTTTATCGTGTATAAAATTAGATATAATTAGATGTAATTTTTCATGAAATATTGTTATATTCCTGATAAACAAATGTTAGAAAAATAAAATTGTAATAAATGCATTTTTTCCTAAAATATGCGTTTATTCATTAGTTTCCTTGTATCATATCGAGGAAAATCTGGTTTCTGGAAAATACGTGCAGTGATGAGTAACGCAGTTTGACAGCAGGGAAATCGAAACGTCGATTGTCCTTTAATCGCCTTAATTGTACAGCAATAAATATAATTTATATTAAGAATGGCAAAAATCAACGAAGACGTGTATCTAGAACATATCCCGTCAACAGTATACAACGAATTGATTTACGAGTTGAACAAGAACTCTAGCTGGCAGGTACTCGCTTGTCACGTAGCCAAACAACTTGGATATCATTGGTAAGAAGAGACGATTCGGATAACCGATCAAAATCAATCGAGCGTCTGCCCTTGTAGATCTTTATATGTGTGTCACATGTAGGAAGTCGTGGCTACAGTCATTAGAACGGAATACCAGTGCTACGAAAACACCAGCGGACAATCTACTGTTTGAGCTCAATGTAAAAATGTGCACAGTTGGAATACTATGCACGTTGCTCAGAGACTGCGAACTTGGCGATGCTTTGTCAGTTTTACATTATCCAGGTACATGTGTCTATCTCTTTACTCTAGTCGAATTAATAGAACTGTAGACAAAACACTTCACACGACAATCTGATTTTAAATGAAATTGTTATTAGAGGAATCAGTAATTGTTAAACATCCTGCCGATGATATGGGACGTGACACTTTAGAAATATCCCTTGGCCAGCATCTTCGTCTTTCTTGCAAAGCTACAGGTATACCATCGCCGAGTTACCAATGGTGTTGCAATAACATTGAGCTGCACGAACAGCAAAGTTGCGAACTTGACATCGTTATAAATAGGTAAGAATATTGTCTAAATTTGTGGTGTGGCAAATCAATTGATTATTACACATAATTTCTCATAGCCACGATCAAGCTGGAGAGTATAACTGCAAAATCTCACAAGTCACCGATGATGAAGGAGCAGTATTGCTAACGAGATCAGTTTTTGTAAATATATCTCACGTGCCTGTGGTTATACAGCAGCAACCGCCTGCTTTCTTGGAGCTTAAGGAAGATGAAGATTTTTTAATTAAATGTGTAGCGCATGGTCATCCTGAACCACGTTATCAGTGGTTCAGAGATAATACAAGACTAGAAGGAGAAACATCTAATGTATTGCACGTAAGTATACGTAATGTAATATTATATGTAATGTAATAAGTATATGTAATGTTAACATTAGATAAGGTAAAATTTTGTAACAAAAAAAGAAATAATATTCTAGATAAAACGGTTTGGCTCTAAGGATGAAGGAAAATATTATTGCTTCATAAGCAATGATGTGAATGAGGTAATCACTCAAGAAAGTCGCGTAATGGTAAGAATTACATTTTGTAATGCATTATTTTATGAAAGAATTCTGAGTAAAGAGATTAAATTAAAATTTTGTTATAAAACTGTTATGATAATACACATATTCATACAGTTGATATTCGTATTGATGTAGCTCGATCTTCCGCGTGAAAAGGCAATTGCAAAAATAGCTTTGGTCATTGCAAATTGCGATTATGAAAATCACATGTGTCTAGAGACACCCAAAAACGATGCTGCACAAATTGGTGAACTATTAAAGGGGATGGATTTTGAAGTAATGTCCTTTGTAAACTTGTCACTTGAACAGATGAAGAATGCTATAAAGACATTTGGGGAATTTTTAATGGAAGGAGTTTATGGTAAGTTATTATAAATACACTATATATATATATATATATATATATATATATATATATATATATATATATATATATATACATGGAAATATAGTAATCACTTATTAAAATTTATCTCAATGTAGGATTGTTCTACTATGCTGGGCATGGTTTTAAAATGCAAGAAAGTTATATGCTTGCTGTCGACGCGCCAGAATCTTATTTAAGAAAAGACGCGATTTGCGAGAGCGAATTGCTAGCTATATCATTAAAAAATGAACCTGCTCTTTTAGTAACGATACTGGACATGTGTCAAACTGTACCACCAAAGTAAGGAATTTTATAATTATCTATTCTTATATAATTATTGAGAATTTTTGAGGATATAAAAATGGATAATATGATCAAATATTCAAATATATAATTTTTTTTCCAGAGAATGTAATCCTGATATTCATAATGAAATACCTAAAGTCAAAGAATATAAGAGTAAGAAACATCTACGAAATTTAGTACAAGCATATTCCACATCTAGCCATCGTCCTAGTTATGAAAGAGCAAAAAACAAGTATGGATTCTATACAATGCATCTGAGTGAATATATCAGTAAAAATATCCCAGTCACCAAAGTATTTGAAGAAGTAGGAAAATGTAAGACACGAAAGAATTTATAATTCCAATATAATTCCAATATTTCCTAATTGGTAATTAATTAATTTGTGTTTGCAGCATTAGATAAATTGTTAAAGGGAAAAGAACGTAACCAAATTCCATGGTTTGCCTTTAACATTACTAAACCTTTTCGTCTCACTGATGCAATTTGCAAAAGTAATTAGATAAAAATCTTACGTTTTAATTTATACATTAAATATGTTTAATGTTATATGACATTTGGAGGGGTAAGAACCACAGTGGTGTAAGTCAAATTTTTAAAAATATTTTCTCTTATGCATAGATGCAATTTATATATTGTACAGATTGCATCTATGCATACGAGAAAATATTTAAAAAAATTTGACACACCACTGTGGTTTTTACCCCTCCATTTATATTATTACAGGAAATCTATCGCCCGCGTTGAAGTGTTTAAATAAATTAATAGCTTTTCCAAGTAAATCTTTTGAAATAAACCTCAATCAAGCTGGTATTTCTGCCAAAGTTAATATCTCGTTATTTATGGAGCCTTATTTAAATATAATTAAGATTTCAGTGTGTAATTTAGACGATTTGGAAGTAAATTTTTTTAACTCTGTGTATACAAAACAGAATAAGTTGTTCCAAACTGCAAACTCCAAAGCATGTTGGATACATAATCCACAAATCTATCAGGTACTTTAAACGCGTAAATTTCATCGTTTGCATGCGGTAAATATGTTCATGTGTAAATGTATTCATATTACAAAATATTTTATTTTACAGGGATTGTTGATTGTATCCGTTAACAAAAACGGAGCGCTTATTGACGGAATAAAGTTGGACATTAAAAATTATATTCCATTAGTATTAAAAAAGATCAGCTAACATGTACAGAATATACAAACTTAATTGATATACTTCAATTGTGAATAAAATATGATTTATATTATATATACATATATGAAATATAATATAATGTAAATTTGTAAATAACCTTGTATCGCACTGATATCTTTTTATTAAAAAAATATAAAGAAATGTTACATCTAAGAGGGCTAGCACTTATTTTCTACAGTGACAACAAATGAATAAACGGATTAACGCGAATTTTATTTCAAACTGTTCTGCAAATGTATCTACTACTTTATGTATTAATACTGTAGTGATTTACAAAAGTTGCAATCCATGGACCACCAATATTATTTACATATTTACGGGTAAATGTATAATTACACATTACCAAGTCCTCTAATTTTAAGATATCTGTCATTGTCTGTAGCCTCTGTTGTTTCTTGGCTTTTTCTGGGATGTAGTGACAGATCGTTTTAATTTCAATGGAATGCTCCTCATCTGTAAATAAGAGATACGTATATATATCTATAGGGTACTGGTATCAGCTTAATAATTTTCTTACCTGTCGTAACTGCAATATCACCCAAGACATTAAACACAATATCTTCCTCGTTTACCGCAATTAACCATCTTTGCCCAGAGCTAAGAGTCTCGATCTTTGTCCTTAAAACTTCTATCATATCTTCTGCCACAAGACCTTCTAAGGAATCGTAGTCTTCATTCGCTAAAGCCTTGGATATTACTGTTATTGCCTAGAAACGTAAGAATGCACTTATCAGTACCCAAACATATATATATATATATATATATTTCTAATCAGTCATAGAAAGTCTCATACATATTTTGTTCCGTTGAGGGTCTCGGATAGAAGAAACTCTTTATCTATGCGCGGAATCTGAAAGAAAGACAGGAAGAAAAAGCGAAACGGGAGTATAAGAGACGGATTGAACATCTCGGCGCCGTCCACGAGCGCGGGCAGGGAGACCCGCGGCTCGGAATCCGACTCGGTGCTGTAAACTCTGCAGGCGGCGATACTCGGGGACGAGCACGAGGCGGACAGCAAATTCGATCCGTCGCCCTGCCGCGCGATCTTCGTTCGCATTTTGTTTCTATAAGTGACACATGCGGCGATTCGTCGCAGATTGCACGGCACGCTCCTTGCCGGGACCAACATCGTCACTCGCATGCGATAACGGAAAAAATCTTCTACGGGCAACAACAAAATCACGGAGCGCGCGATGTTTTTCTAACCTATCTTCCGAAACACCGAAGACTGTTCGCGTCCGCGATAAATTTGCGGAGATTAATTTGAAATTCTCTACGACGCATCGCTACCGATGACGTTAAAACGCACAAATAAACTTTGCAACGTTTTTCGCAAAATATTGTTTATTGTTCAGCGACCGTTTAATTTAAAGATCTTTGTAATTGGCGCCAGTCGCTGATTGCGCAAAAAAAAGTTACTATAAACCTCACGTTCGTTTTTAGATAAAAAAATTGGCTTGGATATTGTCAGTAAATAAAATTAAGATTATTGATAAGAAGAAGATTAGGGAACAATATTTTTCTTGAAAGCATTATTTTTTAATAGTTGAAAATTCCCTAACGCGCGCGTCACAGTTGCGCTTTAATTCTATGCGTGTGAACATAACCAAAAAAGTTGCACGTTTTGCATATATTGGTATTTTAAAAATAACGCAAGAAAATCGTGTTTAAGGGTAAAAATAATTTTGGTGCAGTTCGAGGAAGTAGACATGAGATTTACGTCCAGCTTGTTAAGACGCATGGCAGAATGGTCGAAGAAATACTCAAATTTACCGGACAGCTACATAGAACGAGCTATGGCACAGGTCTGAACAATTGTCAGATGTAAAAAAAAAAAACAATGCTATGTTGGGCTCGCAATATTTAAAAGCGACAACAATTAACTTAATCGGCGATTCATTCTACTGACAGTTTTTTATCTTGTTATTTATTAATTTTAACATTTATAATTTATTGTCATAACAAGGTTTACTGGAAGACACCTAACAAGCCGAATTATTTACCACGCACGATTGAAAGAAAACGATTTCGTTTCTCTATACATCGTCCGTGGACTCATGAATTTCGTCGTCAGAATGCACCTGGGGTATACCATAAGTTTGTTCACGTGGAACCTATTAAGGATTGGAGCTTCTTCCGGGGTGATAGAGTACGTTATTTTGCTGGTAGAATTTTTATAAAAAATAAAGGAGATGATGTCGGTAATATTATTTTAATATATAATTATTACATTATTTGTACAGATTTATATATTTTTTGTCTAGGTAGAGGTTTTAGTAGGAAAAGATAAAGGAAAGCAAGGGATTGTAAAAGAGATTTATCAAGAAAGGAATTGGATAATTGTCGAAGGACTTAACACAAAGCTGATAACCACTATGAAGAGTAAAAGTTTTCCTGGTTTATACTTGCAGCAGGAACAGCCGCTATTGGTGACCTCGCAGGTACAGTTGGTCGACCCTTCAGATATGTGAGTATCTCTTTAAAGAATTCATTTTACGAAGATGAACATATAGTATCGATATTTCATAGCACAGTGCAACTTGATTGCAGGCAAGGAACTCCAGTAGAATGGCGATACACGGAGGATGGCCAGCGTGTACGCGTATCCGTGAGAACTGGTAGACTAATTCCCGTTCCTGTCTCGAGTAAAGAGACGATAGATTACAGGATTCCTCGGTTATATCTAGAGCAGGCAAAAGATACAACTAAAGCTGACGTAGAAAAAATAACTTTTGCAGTATGTAAAATATAAAATATCTTGAATTTATTCGCGTTTTTTTTCATCTGTAGAATTGGTTGTACTGAAAAGATTATATTATTATATATATATAGTTTATTATATATATATATATATATATATATATATATATATATATATATATATATATAATAAACGAAAATTCACTGCAACGTTTAGAGCGACATAAGCAAATTTTGCGTAGAAATGTCTGAAATAAAATATTAGATTCATCTTTTTTGTTTGCAGCCGGCATTGAAAACCTTCGAAATGGATATCATGGATGAAATGGGTATCAAGGAAGATCGTGTTCCAAAGAAATTTTATTGGTATTAATCATTGTTATATACAATTCGCTGTTATTTTCACAATGTACAATTATAGTATTTAATAAATATATTAAGCGAACAAAGGGATGAAAACATATTTTGTAATATAACTCAAGAAACCTATCTCGCAATCTTTTTAAATGAAAAAAGTGCGGAAATTACATTTTCCAATATGAATTATAACTTCCTTTTTTTATATTGAGATTCTTTACCAAAAGCTATATTAAAGTGTCCCTATTTGCAACGCTTTGTATAGGAAATACGCAATAAAAAGAGCATTTGTAACATTAAACAATAAAAAAACGAACAATTCAGTGCTTTATATATATATAACGAATTTACATTGGATTAAAATACGTAGTAATATTGATTAGTATCTCAATCAATAGTTGTTTGTTTTATACTAAATCGTGTCATTCTCACATATATCACAGCACAAAATTTTAATAAATGCAAATCCCGAAACGCTTCGTATTACATTTAAATATATATTCCGATATATTCTTTTATATTAATAATCTGTTATGTATGACACTTTTTCCCTTTTAACTCGGCACATTTGTAATTCCGATTGCGATTGAGATTCAACTATAACGATCGATCGGTCCGCGTTTCAATGTCAATTAAAAAATTTATGGCCATATGAACAGCAAGAAGAGGAGAAGACGAAACGGTATTTCGAGGATTGAAATACGAAAGGCGATCGTTTCGATTTAACATTCGAACATCTCAATTCTCAGAATTCAAATCAAATAGAACGGATCGGTGAATTACAAAATGTAGATTTCGATAGATCAATATATGGATCCGTCTATGGGCATTGGGCACACTTCACGCCGGACGGCCGGACTGCGGCGATTTAGGCTGCGGTCCACTTGACGCTACAAATGCTTCGAAGCATTCCTCTTCTCTTTTCTTTCAATGAAGAAAGAAGGAGAAGAAGAACACTCCAAAGTATTTGTAGCGTCAAATGGACCGCAGCCTTAACGGTCAGTTTGATGAAGAGATGAGCCACCGCCGCGCGGATTAAGCGCGCGTTTACGCGAAGTGCCGTTTCTCCTCGTGCCTCGTGCTTCCGGGTGTTCTTCGTCGAGATCGGTGAGTCGAACTTTATAGCGCTGCATTCTTAATAAGGATACAACAGGTGAGGATGATCGGGAAATAGAAGCGCGCGCCCGGCGATGAGAATCGTCTTTAACGTCAGCCGTTCGCCATCTTCCTTTTCCCTCGTCTGAAATAATTACCTTTCGTTTCGTCCCGTTATATCCTTATTACACCTGCGAAACGACTAATCGCGCAAAGCGTCGCGCCTCGCGATAATACAATTTCTGATAATATCTCGACATACGCACGCCGCGAGCGGTATTATTTTATTCACGTATGCGGCGATGCGATATCTCCGCGTGATTGAGCATATTATGATATTATATATTATGCCGCTACCGATGCATTGGCTTTATCGAGATGATCAGGATTAGCATGATCTCGTGAATGCTTTCACGGAAGCTATTGAAAAAATCGTGCGAGATTTAATTGGCGCGATTTGATTGTAGATTTCATTATAGCGGTTGGCGCTTTCTTCATGCCGCGAGCAAATTTAAAATTATTCGTTATTACGAATAGCAAGATGGCGTCAAAATGGCCTTTTTTTAAGTATTTTAATATAGGAAAGTTTCTCTAGTAAGAATTTGAACTCCAACAATTTAGACAATTTTGGATTGTTTTTTGTTTTATTCATATTCCGTATTATAATGGAAAATCCATTGTTACCTATATATATTTTTTATTTCAATATTTCTTGTCAATATGATCACTTTTGTACTGTGAACCTTGTTTTTTGAAGTTCCCCATAAGTAAAAATCAAGAGGCGTTAAATCTGGAGATCTCAGAAGTCAGAGGACCGTTTTTACCTATTTCATGTTCCGCTTCAATATTTGTTTATAACTTTGTAATAAAGTATTTCTAGCCAAACTTCATATATAACATTTTTTCTTATTTTTACTTGTAGAATATGCTTCCGCAGTTTGTCAGGTAAGTCCCGGGCTACCTTGTATATATACATATACATACTGTATTATACATATGGACTACTATTAAATTAAGTTCTTTTTTTTTTTTATTAATGAACTACATCAGGGGCCGGATCAATTATGTATCTTAAAACGAAGTAAAAATTACAAATCGTGAACAGATTTACTCTAGTAAATTTTCTCGCTTTTGTAATTTTCACCTGGTTTCAAGATACACACATAATCGACTCCCAGTTTAACTAAACTGATTTAAACATTTTTGAAAAGCGCACCATAGTTAGCTTGAAAGTGATCCAAATTCTTACTTGAGAAACTCGATCTACTTTTTAGTATAAACCTATTGCGCACGTGATTTTATTGCGTTAAGAGACTTCGATCAATCTCCGATTGAGATGATTAACGATTATCTCATCAAGCAGTACTATTTTGTTAACGTGGATGGAATAGTCGATTTTTTGTTGTTTAATACATGGGAAGAAAAATTCGATTAAGAACAACAATTTATATTGTTATAAATGTTGAAACTGCAAGCGATTCTGCTAATTGAGTTAATCGCTAATTAAGTTAATTAAAGTTTAATTGAAGTCATTTTAAAAGTTAGAAAACTGAAACGATCTCTCGCGTTACTTTCTCTCACGTTGCCACAACGCCACAACACATCGGCTCTGACCACCGTTTCGTACAAAAATATATTCTACCGTTTGTATCCTAACGTAACAGGAACCACTATAGTAAGGCGACGGGGTGGCTACGGTAAAATCGATTAGAAATAGGCGATCTACAATCAGGCTCATATTATTAACTATCTACTCAGCTATTTTGCTTGTCGCAAATTCTTAATTCGAACTATTACTGCACGGCCGGCACTATGGAATTAATGTCGTACGAGCGATTCGTATCAACGAGACGCATCGCCTTAATTAAATGATTAATTGACATGCCTATACATACTTCATTCCAGTAACATTACGATTCGCTTGCGTATGGCATACATCGAAATTCCCATATATATATACTTCGTTGTCAAAACACATATTGCTATATTAAGATGCTGTATCGCTACTTCTCGTTGAAATCCACAAAACGAAAATATCATTCCACGTTTAAATCATTGCTGATTATGCTGATTATGATATTGCACTTTGCATTGTTGATTTAGATTGGAAATTTGCAGCAGTTAAGTCTCTTTTCGCGATACTGATTCCCTATTGCGGCGAAACTATAGAGACCATTGCATTGCACCGCAAATTTGCATTGTATATTTAAAAAGTACATTTACTGTACTATTTTATTGCTATTTGCATGCACAAGACGTATGTATGTTTAATCTACGAGACGTCTGATCAGAAAGCAAAATAAATTAGCAAATCACACAGACTTGCTATTTTTCCTTTTTTTTTTTTTGTTAATTAACAAATTGTCCATTAAATTTATAACAGATGATTATGTAATAATTAGAACAGTAAATGTATAATCGATTCATTTAAACGCTTCTAGAAATAGTTCATTTCTTTTTATAAATCGGCGAGATTGAGCTTTCGATTTTTGACTAAACAGCGATATTATTATTTAAATTTACAAACACGATAGAAAAAGCCTCTCGCGTAATATCGATTCACATCTAAAATCTCTCGAACAAAACAAATCAATAACATACCTTATAAACCATTATGCTTACGTAACAAATATCGATCGAAAAATTATCCAGTCGCTTGCTTGGCACATTTCTACGTTCCGTTTGCATCATGCGATCGGGATTTCGTATTCCTTCACGAGGATTTGGTGGCAGGATGCCTGACTAGGAGATTCACTTCACCGTCGTGTAGCTTCTTCATTAAAGACCACGCTTCTATCCTCGACATTCGCGTAACGTCGTTACCGTTTACTTCGAGCAGTTGGTCTCCGGCTTTTAAAGCACCCGTTTTCTCGGCAGCACCTCCTGTTGTAAAAGATAAAATTGAGATAGCATATTATATAATCCTATTATCTTATTTTTATCAAACCAAATATGAAACTTTGCTTTGCCAGTAAATTAATAATAGTGATTTTTTATACGACCCAGCTGGCCACCTTTATTTAATACAGTTGTCACGACGTTTCGCCCATTAATTTTGGCCCTTTTCAAATGTAAACCTAAGTCATGAAATCAGTAAAAAAAAACCTTTATGAAAGAGCCAAAATCAATAGTTAAAACGTCGCGACAACTGTATTAAATAAAAGTGGCCAATTGGGTCGAATAAACAATAATTCTTATTTTTATCATTTTAATGTAACGATCATTATACACGTGCAAAGGACTACATTACTCTTTACGTAATATTACGATTGCAAATGTACTATACACGAAGATCTGCTATAAAATTTACCGGTGAATATCTTCTTGATGATTAGAGGTCTATCCCCGAGGGGACTATCCCTGCCGCCTTCCAGGCTGAATCCCAGGCCAGCTCCGTCCTTGTAAACCGCCACGGTCGACGGTGGTCCCCACGCTGTGTCCTCCACGTTTCCATTCGTCTCTAACCCTGTGCGAATCCGAGTTCTCTTATTTACACCGATTCCGTTATCGTCAAAACGGATCGTGAGAGTTCTCTCACGTGAGAAACGCATATCCTTATTTTTACCTTCGACGATGGTTTCGACACTCGCGGTCCGCGACCTCAGTTTACCGCCCTCCTCCATTCTGACCCTCGACACGACCAGCACGACCTCCGATCTCGGCTGCTTCAGTACCGCCATGCTCTCCCGGTGCGTGAGGCCTCGCGTGCTCCGACCGTTTATGCTGAGAATCCTATCGCTCCGCTGCACCCGGCCGTCTTTGTCCGCGATGGAGTGTGTCAGCACTCGGTGAACCGTGATCTCCTTCACCTCGCAGTCCGCGCCGCCGGCCAAGGTGATGCCAACGCTGCCGGTCGGATTCTCCTTGTGGAGAAGAACGACTATGACGTCGTGCGCTCCGCGTGCCTCCTCCAAGCTCGCCTCCTCGACGAGCTGCGCCAGTTCTTGTTGCGAGATCAGACTGGTGCTGCTAGCCAGCGAACTGATACTGCCGAATTGCTCGCCGTAGCATCTGTCGGTGTCCATTTCCGTCCCGATGTTCTCGTCCACGCTGCTGTCCAGACTTGGAAATCGATTGTGAGTGCTGCTGGCGCTCTGCTGTAGCTGGCCGTGCGCGGGACTCGTGTCAATTTTCTCCAGAGCTTTCTTCATGTCCGTCACGCTGGCGCTGCGTCGATTTAGGCCACGGGATGTCGGAATCTTCGACACCGTCGTGCTTTTTATTCTTTCGACGCTTTCCGACGTTTCGTCACCGCTGTCGGCGGCTTTGGGTCTCCCTAAGGTGGGTATTTTGGAGACGAAGGGTTTGTCTTCCGACCAGGACTCGTTCGAAGTAGTGGAGCCTCTTCTACCGTATCGATTTTCCTTTGAGATTTCCCAAGCAGATTTCACCGGCGAGTTTGTCATCGCACCGTTCTCGATTTTCGATTCCGTATTTTGCGCACGGAGCAATTTTAAATCCTGCTTAGCGCC
Source organism: Temnothorax curvispinosus (assembly GCF_003070985.1). Classification (NCBI taxonomy): domain Eukaryota; kingdom Metazoa; phylum Arthropoda; class Insecta; order Hymenoptera; family Formicidae; genus Temnothorax; species Temnothorax curvispinosus. Next base: position 105,302 of record NW_020211360.1, on the reverse strand, counting down.
AAGTATATCCTCCAGGCTCATTTGGCTCTTCGATCTACCAAAAGTCCCCTCGTCGACATGTATGGCTGATCTGGAGCGGCTCTTAGTCGTTAAGATCGTCAGGAGATCGTTTTGGTCTTCCATGCTTTTTCTGGGAGTTAAACTCGCTCTACTTTGCGGTTTCGACATTTCCACCGCGGCCACCTTCGTATCGCTCACCGCAGTTCTGGTCTTCGAAGACAAAGCGTTGTTGGATGCTTTAATAACAGGTTCGTTAAATACGGACCCACGATTATTTCTCGTTTCCAAATTTTGAGTCGCGACGGATGGACTCTTGTCGTATTTGCTGTTCGAGGTTTCTTCCATCGATCGAGCCAAAGTCTTCACTTCCGCTCGAACCCACATTTTGAGATCGTTCGACGGCTCCAACAATTCGGATTTAGGCGGTCTAACAGCCGGCGGCGGGAAACTCATTTTAGGCGGCAATTTAGGTTTCTCCGCCTTCTTCAAAAACGATCTTTCATCCTCCGCAAAGGGATCCGTAACTTCTATGTAGGCGATCTTGACCTCTTGTTTCCTCGCGGGATCATTCCCTGAGTTGTTGCTCATCTGATGAATAACCCCACCGTTCTCGACGGCTCCTTTCGCGGCATCTTCGTCGTCCGAGAACTTTCGCTGGATTAGCGGCGATCCGTTCAGATCCCTGCCACTTCGGCATCTGGCACTCGCTAAGATGTTCTTCCGATTTATCGCCTCCACGCTTTGCGGCTTCAGTACTCTTCGGGATAGGGACTCGGCGCTGGCTTGAGATCCGGACGTGAGTGTCGAGGACGTGCTGCAATTTGTATCAGTGCTGTTCGACCGCCTCAGTTGTCGCTGAGGGATCTGCGAGCTCCTCGACACGAGCTCGTTCGGCTGTGGCGAGCGCGGATTCGAGCCGCTGCTGCTGGAAGACGATCTCTCGACCAGGTAGGTCCGTTCACCGAGAACACCTATCCTGGAGGCAAATTGATCTTTGTCGGATGCAACAATTGGGTCTCTGATATCCCGCGCGACTGCGATTCTACTCAAACCGTCCGCGATCAAGGGTCGACGTTGGCAGTTCAGTTCCGCGGAGACGTAAGATCTCTCCGATGAGACGGTGGATCTTTCCGATGGTACCGGAGACATCGGCGGACTGAAGCCGCGAGATATGCTGCTCTGAGAGCTGCTCACGGCCGAATCGTTATCGGAGTCATCGTAATCCAAGCGAGCTTTCCTCTGCATCGTCCTCGGCCTAGTACGCGTGCCATCCGGCGAACTAGTTGTCGACGCAAACTCGAAGCTGTAATCGCTTCTCGTCGGGCTGCAAATACTCTCCAGGCTTTTCGGCGGCTCCGAAAACGTGGGCATCGCGGTTGATTGTGAACTTTTCATCGGACTGCTGCCGTTCATCGCGGAGCTCGTTGTCACTGAAGTGCCATAAACCGTGAGAGACTTTCTCTTGAAAGCCGGGGAGTACTTGGAGTGGATCTGAGGCGCCGGCATCTTGAAGGACGTTGTCGCTTTCAAGGGCTGACTCCCCGTGCTGGCGTTGCTGGTTAAGGAACTTTGAGACCCCCACTTGTCCTGAATGTTTGCCTTTGGTATCTGGAAAAGAAAAACGTATATTTAACGTAGCATTATTTTGAACATTTCTACATGCGTAAAATATAGAAAAATGTTATTCGTAAATAGACATCGAATTTTTTATATGCAGATTGGTGGAAAAAAGCAATTAATAACTAAGATTACGTTATTTATATAATGTTCAACATATTTATACCTAACATATGTTGTATACATATGTTGGATATTATAAATAACATGAGCTGAGTTGCTTCTTTCCGCCAATCTGTATATAAAAAATCTGATGTCTATTCATAAAAATTGATTTTTCAAAATAATAGCTGATAAATTTTGCAAAAATTTGGTGAATTGCATTATATTTCAAATCTTACCTGATGCAATAATATCGAATCTCGTGATTTGATTTCCGGTAGATCGACGATAGGTTGCTCAATCGGCACGGTATCTTTTTCCGGTATAACCAGACCACGTAGCTTCGATATCGATCTTCGTCTCTGTTCGATCAGCTGATTTAAGCTGTTTTTTCTGACATCTTCTCCGGGTCGTCTAAACGTGGACGCCAAGGAATTCGTCCTTGAGATTTGTGAGTTACTGATGGAATCGGTTGTCAGAGAATCTTGATTTTGCGTGAAGGGTGTCGGGCCTGAGAAGCTGGTAGCTCGCGCTAATGAAGGCGTGCTCGTTGTCTTGACCGAGTTGCTAGAATTGCTACAAGAACCCACAGTTTTACTCGAATACACGGCGTTCTGCAAATTGCCGCTTTCAGCGGTGCTTGCGCAATAATTCTTCGTCGTTGTACTTAAGAAATTCTGCTTGTCGTACGAGGACGGACTTGGCAGTGATGTGGTTTTCGGCGGAACGATTGGTAGCGTCTTTGGGACTCGCGTAGTTTGCGCGATTGAACTCAACAGAGCAGGCTGAATAGTCTGAGACAAACTGGGCGACCTATGGCTATATTTCTTCGCGGAATCATCACCCGTCATAGTTTTGGCCGAATCGGTCAGATCGAAAGAACTCTGCGTCCTGTCGGGGAAGAAAGACGGTCGGTCCTTCTGTCCGTTGCTCTTGTCATTCCAAACATCTTCGGAGGACTTGTACTTGGAGAGGCGTTGTTTGCTGTTGCTCGTGGCTGCTGTCGCTGTCACGGTATTAGGAAATAGGGGCGCGTCAAGGCTACTCTGCGACGAGAACATGGCAATTTTGTCTCGAACAGATCGCTCAGACTTGTCGTCTTGTCGCCAGAGATCGCCGTTCAAGGAAAACTTTCTCTGCGGCGATTCTGTCGTAGGAACGTTTCTCGCGTGCAAAACTGTTTGCTCGATTTTTGGCGGACCTGTGAATAATGCAATGTACTTTTACAAGAGGTATAACGATGTAAGAAACGCGGAGATGATGTAAAAATGCAATGTGTTCGAGATGATTTCAAAGGAAGAAGAAATCAATCTTCTCGGAAGTATTGAATTAAATAATTTAATAATATATTTTTGGTATGTTAACGTTGCTTCTTGGAGAAAAAGGACGGAAGAGAGGATTAATTCGAAGCTAGGTAAGTAATGAGTACCTGTCAATGGTAGAGGCGGTGGCATATCAACAGGCGTGTCCTTTTCCACGTGGCTTGGCACTTGTTCGATCGTCGTTACGTCCTTCTGATAATATCCGGCGATCTCCATTTTCTTCTCGCTCGTCATTAAATTGCTGTTAGTCGTCTGACAAGAATAAAGAGAATTCGCCGTTGAGACGACGGGAGCGTTTTTCTTCGCGATATCTTCCGAGATATGATAAGATGATTTTTTCTCTTCGTTAGTAACCTCGGTGGACTTCACGTCTTGACATATATTATCCATATTGGCCGACGTAGCCTTGCCCATCTCGGACCGGACGCTCTCCATATTTGCCAGAGCGGCTTTGTTTATATCCTGCCTCACGTTTTCAGCGCCTGCGAACGTCATCTTGCTATCGGGTAGAATAATGCTCCTCGAACCGACAACGTTGCTGTCGTTCGCGAGCATTTTAAGAGTCTCGCCGGCACGGAACGGCTCGTTCTCGTTGCACAATCCACCGCCATTCGTGGTTATCGTCGCTGTCCTTGTCGCGGCGATATATCTGTACGGTGGCTGGTTGCTACTGTTGCTGAATTCTTGGTACGCCGCTGGAAATTCGTCCCCGTCCGGGGGCAGGCGCTGGCCGCCTCCGCAGTTCTCCATCTTACCATTTACCGTGTCTGCAACAGTATTCCCGAATACATCCTCGATATCGATATAAAAGTTTGAATTTTGAGATTATAATATGGCAATGAAATATTTTAATGTTCATTAAAGCTATACAAAATTTGTAGATGTGAAATTTGGACGATAAAAATTTGTTAAAGTATAATACAACATAATACGATTTTTTAATGTAATTTCTTCCTAAATGTGATAAAAGAAATAAGATAATAGATTGTATGATGCTATTTCAATTACATTTTAACAAGCTATTGTATAGAATATCGGATCTGTTTCATTTTCTGATAAGGTAGCAAATTCAAGGTGAGGCGGAAATTTGAATAGCACTATCCTCGTTGCTTATAGTCAAAGAGATTTGAAAATATTTTTTATTCTTTGTACAGCATTTCTGAAGTTATATATGTATATTTATGACGAAAAATGTCTCTCCATTAATAGTTCTTCTGTACACCTTGTAAAATTCATTTTAGCATTCTTTTGTTTTAATGTAATATGTACTGTTAAGTATTATGTTATGCTTTAAGAATTCTTGCGGAAAGGAAGTGTATTGCATCGGTAAAAATATTTGCACCATTAAATAGCGAACCAGCAAACCACTCGAATGATTCATCGCGCATATATCAACACATTGTACATCGCATAGTGAACGTATTATCGTTTAAAAAATGACATCATCTCTTCGATTTTCCATGCTCTTCGTCTGACGAATCAAGCGAGCGCACAATTTTGCGATCTTTCACTTTTGTCAATGAATTCAATGTACCCTTGAAAGAGAGTTCAGTCTCTATCGAATTTTAAGGCTTTGCTTTTCATTCATAAAATGCGACTTTTTAAGAAAAAAAACTTTATCTCCCATATTAATCTCGTTTTTAAGATTTATTCCGAATTTTTGTTTTACTTTAAATATTTTTATTTCATTCTGAACAATTTATTATTTTACTTTAATTTTTATTTTATTCCGGATTTTTATTTCTAATTTCTTACCGCACTTTATATAAGATTTACTCTGAATTTTTTGTCGCTCAATTTGAAGGTGCGGATCACTTGGCTTATATAGATTTGCATGATTTCAAGGATTTTCACATTCTAAAGCAAATCTATTGACAAAACATTTGCATGTATGTACGTTATCTAGTCTAAGCAGGAATATTTAAATCAAGCAAGTTTACCGTGCATGACTCTTTGCAATGGATATCGAAATGTTAAGTTTTATTTCGGACTCTCCTTATCTATCTACGAGCTTTGAAATATGCACAAGCATAGAATTCTTAAAATATTCAGCCGCTCGTAAATTGCATATCATCGGTGCATATATGCTGTCGCATTGCCGAACGCTTACGTATGCCGTCATACCGCGAAACACTGACTAACTTTAATTCACAGTTAATAAAGCGCGCCGCGCTAAACTACTGATTAACATTCCTGGCGCAGTGCAGTACGACGTAACTAATCGTCGATCGTATGCACGCGCAACAGATGCAACTTTCGCGGTGCTTGATGGTTTTCGATGCACCATCCAGACGATCGCACCATATTTGTACCGGTGATCAGGAGACACCGCGCGTGTCGTCGTGTGCGTAAATGTGCGTTCAAGTATGCGTGAATTTTGCGTATGTGTATGCATGAGTTTAATCCACTTGTTATCCACTCTGTATACAATTGGAGAGTTTATTTTTGGCAATTAACTACAAAAACCGATCTACACACAATATTCAATAATAAAAGTTCTCAATAAGTGATGCAAATATATGACAATAAATATAAATTTACATTTAAAAAACGGAGTAATATTCGATTTGACTAAATGAAGAGATGAATAATTCTTTGAAATAAAGAAATTGCTTTTTGTGCTGTCTCGAAATAATAATGTAGTAGAAAAGAAAACATCACAAGTGTCGGGCGTCGTAACATATTTCCATCTTGGCAAATATTTGATTACGAACTTGTGGTGAAGTTATAATTATCATATCATTATAACCAATCAGTTAAACAAATTGTTAAAAGTAAATTAAGATCTTATCTGTTATTCTTTAAACTAGCTATTATTGTACAATAGATTAGTGAGAAAGCTAACAAAACTAGACAAATATATATATGAAGGCTTGAGGCTGAATAACGTGCGCTCGGCATTCACTGATGCATTAAGTTGAAAGTAACCGATCACACACACAAAAACAGACAGCATACCGGATAATATACCTGATTAGACACGGCGCGATTGCAACCAGCCAGAATTCGCGAGGACCAGTCCTGTTTTACAACCACTTTGCGAGCATTAAGTTTGACAGGCAATTAATTTCAATCATCGAAGAGTACATAACTCGACTCGCGGTTATGGCAAACTTTCACGTGGAAGAAGTGCATCGCGCGCGTTTTGCGCGAGTTTCTGAGCTCCGGTCGGCGCGGAACGATTCCCCGAAGAACGTTGACGTGTATCGTCAAGATGAAGGAGAAAACAACGGGGCCGAAGTTCTCGTTCGTACTGGCAAGAGGCTGTCGTAAGACTGGGCGACATTGCTCGTCGAGGCCAGCTTCCGCGGTTTGCGCCGACATCACAAGCGCTTTCGTGGCACCGAGAGAAGGGATAGTCTCGCTAGTTTTCAGTGTACCACCGCGGCGGCCACGCTTTTAACTTCTGCTGCTCGGAATTACGTTCTTTGCAGGCATTATACCGTGAGCGAAAAAATCCGCGTGTATTCGCGCGTATCACTTCGTTCTTCACCCTCATTACCCGCGGCCCGTGTTTCCCTCTTCAACTTCTTCTTTGATCCGCATTGGATCGCTGGATGCCATCCAAGCGCGCGTCGCTTCTCATTACATATACACTTCACATTCGCGGATATTCGAGATTTATTTCTAATCCATCGAGATGACAGCGAAACAGCAACACATACGTATAAATTAGCTGCACGAGACACGACAGACTCTCTTGGAATGTGTAGATTTCCGTGTCTCGTGTACTAGTTCGCGGGATGTCGCCCGAACGCCAGTTATACGAGTCGATTAATCTTGCGGAATGTGTCAACGAAACGAAACCGTTCGCTCGCCAGAGAAAAGTCGTAGGACGCGTACCGGAAGAATCTATGCTGAGCTGGAATACCGCTATGCAATATAATCGATTTCGAGATGAGACGACGATTTTGTCATGCCACTGAGTTACGTCGCTTAGTAATTCCGTGGGCGATTAAATGATTCATCAATAGAGAATGTAACAACATTCTCTAGTTATTTGCACATAAAAATTAGACGTGTATTTAACAACATAAGCGTGAAATTTATAAATCTGAAACGCGATGCAAATATCGAAAAATTTGTACATCTATCCTATCTAATGTTTTTTTCTATCCTGCAAATTGCAATTATAACTGCAATACACTGCAAATCCAAATGTGTTACACGCATAAACGTCTAAAAATGACACATTAGACAGAAGCTCTTTTTGCGTGTTTCTCTATGTGTTAAATTACGTCATTTAACACGTTTAATCGTATTAAAATAAAAGTTAATATGTTCGTGTTAAAACGGCCAGAAATATGTAAGAAGAGTTTCGGCTAAAATAACACATTTGGATTTGCAGTGTAGGAATTATAATTGCAAGAATTCTTGACGTAGAAATAATATTGATCAATGAATATTAAGAATGCAATTGTTTTACTTATCGCGACTAAAATTATTCTTATTATGCATGCTCATATGTATTCTGATTCCGTGCAGGTATATGATAATAGTGGTTATAACGTACGTAAATTGCGGTTATAAATTACATCATCGCGCATATACTTTCTGAAAGCGAGAATTATGTCTGTCGCAATGTGCCGCGAGCGGCTTTCTTCGCCGGAATACTGTTTTGGAAAAGAAAAGAGGCAGGCCGCAAAATCAATGCCGTCACTAAAAGCCCACTTGTCCTTGGCACCGAGATTCGAATCGTTCGCGTTGCGTCAGTGTACGGAGGTGTGGAACCTTGTAACACACGATTAATAATTGTTATATTTATCTCCTCTAATAATAGTCTCCCTTTTTTTGTCTCATCGGCCGATATGGTGATCATGTGACATTCGCGTCGTTAAACATCCTAAATGATATATCGTCCAATGTGAAGCAATGTATTTAGCAATAAATCCGCGTGTTACAGCGGCTAAATCATTTATTTTCAGATGCCGATTAAAGCGCGCGACGTTCTTTGTGTTCGACGTTCGTTGATTCTCTAAAGAAACATACACATATGTTAGAATAGTGAACAGCACTGTATCGTACCGTTGCACACATTTTACCAAATTTTATGTATCTTCCAACATACTTTATATATCTTCCAGCATACTTCGTCTCGTCATGTACGTAACTTATTGCTTTCGGAAAAGTCAGCCTCTTTTTCGTAGCTCAGATTGGGTAAAGCAACTTAATACACCGAACATTAAAGAATTTATCTCGAGTTGCGGACATTTAGAAACGATTTCGTATTCCTTCCTACTTACATTTCGTCACGTAATACTTGTCAGATCGTTATCTTGTACTGGGGGGAAATTCACAGCCGGCATTGGTGTACAAAATTTCGGCAG
>NW_020211360.1:77043-96534 GCF_003070985.1 Temnothorax curvispinosus | reverse complement strand
CGATAGATTTAAATTGCCAAAAAGCCTAGTGTCAAGTTTGCCCCGGTGTCGAGTTAGCCCCGGTCTCCCCTACCGTATTTTCTAAAAAAACGTTATATTTCAAAAATGTTTTCACGCTATCTTGGAGCAACAAAAAAGCAACAAATTCTGGTGTATTTGTTTTTTGGATTTGAGCACTCTATATAGGTTTTTTATTATGACGACAAGCTGCCCCCCCCCCCATTTCGATCGCCGTTTCCTGCTAAACGGCTTGAGCAACAAAATCCGGACTAGAGCAACAGCACATAAATAGCACTAAATTTTTTAATAAGTGCGGATTTTTTTGCAATAGTGGGGGGGTTAACTTGATAGAGGTGGCATTGACGTATAATAATGGGCAGTACGCGACAGTGTTCATAATTGCATGGCATTGCCTTAATTTTATATTATTTATATATAGGATTGACGGCATTATAGGTATTGACTAAGCATTGTCGGCAGTGTACGAAAATGTCGGCAGTGTTTTACAGCAATGCCAAAAATCGGCATTGGTGTACAAAATTTTGGGTTGTGAATTCCCCCCAATCTTGTACAGATTATTCGTATCAGTAACAGCTTCGCAATTCGTAATTATATTCCGCGTAACATTCTAATTTTTGCAATTTGATTTTTTGTACACACGAGTTCGCTCGCGTTCAACAAGCACTCACAAAATTACACGAGAAGAAATGTTCAATAGCATTCAACGCGTAATACCGTGCAGATATTAGATAATCTGTACCAACCGCCGCCACACAGTGGGTCCAAATGAAAATTCATGTTTCAAAAAAGGCTACAGTCTCGAAAGGATCTCCCGCACAAAACCAATGGAAAAGTCCTGATCAAAAGTCTCAATGGCTGCAAGTTCAGAAAATGACCAGTTTCCAAGATACTTGGTCTCAAAGTGTTGAAATCGACGATGACGGTTCACGTATAAAAAAGCCCTGTTTTCAAAGCTTTGCAACACGTCTGAAGGTTCTTCTGATATGTGTCAGACAGTTTTAGGATGGTCGGCATGTTTGTGAAAATATACATGCATTTAATATATTCATAAAGTTTTAAAAATAGGACTTTTCATTCGTGAACCGTCATCGTCGATTTCAACAGTTTAAGACCAAGTATCTCGGAAACTGGGCATTTTCTGAATTTGCAGCCATTGAGACTTTTGATTAGGACAGTCTGAACTTCATCGTACTAAAACTTCAGCCAATTTGACTGGGGCCACTTTTCCATTGGTTTTGTGCGGGGTCCTTTTGAACCGATTTCGATGGTTCTTTTTTTAAATAAAAGTTAATAAAATTTCGAACAACTTTGTCGACTCAGATTTTTGTTTTACTTCCCTTCTTTATTAATTCAGAAAGTTTTTATAATCAAAGTAGATATCATCTAATTTAACATCAGACAGATATTGATATTGAACTTAAATATTCAAACCCTGATTAGGCTTGAAAAAACCTTACTTATTAGTCTCACTAAATTTTACCTTATTTTAATAAATAAGCTTAATTGAAATAATACCTAATTTTAGTAGATAAGAACTATTGAACGAAGTAAGATTAAATTCTATTATTTAAACAATTTTTTATTAATTATTGTTAATAAGGATATTGTTAATTATTGTTAATAAAGTTTAAGTAATTAACAAATTTTGAGCTTCCGCGTATATCGGAGTTGGAGAATGCTTCCACTCATTGTCAGTGCGAAATGATCTGAAGAGATCAAAAGCTTATACTTGTAATGTCTTCATTTGTTACCAATCCGTTATGTTTTCGTGTATTAAATTCTCTAAAATGTTTAAAAACTTTATTGCGTGCCTCTTGAGCCTTTTGTACTATTTTAATTAATCTTGTTTGTTAAGATAAGGTAAGATTTAATGAGACTATATCAATCTGGTCAATAAGGTTTTTTCAAGCTTAATCAAGGTTTAAATAATTAAGTTCAATATCAATATCCGCCTAATTAAATTAGAGGAGATATCTACTGTTTACTTATTTATGTCTGATTAAAAAAATGGAAATAAAAGACAAAAATTTAACTCGACAAAGTTCGAAATTTTACTAGCTTTATTAAAAAAAAAGTATCGAAATCGGTCAAATTTCGAGACTGCAGTATACAGCCTTTTTGAAACACGAAGTTTCATTCGGCCCCACGGCGCGCTGTGTCGTCCGAAAGACGAACTTGAATAAAAGGACAGTCGATGCGGCCGATTCTGGTTGTGAAATCTAATGGTTTTGCTCGGTAATCTCACACTCTGATTCACGCGTTACATCACCTTTCTACCTTTCTACCTTTTCCATGATATTAGCGCTGTCGCGAATGCTTAAAAGTTCCTTAAATAAGACGTGGACTCGCGTTACATCGTGCCGACACGGGCATAGTGTCCATTTATCACATTTAACTTCTGACACTCTCGCGCGGAAGTGAGAAGTGTCATATCGCGAGAGATTCATTTAACGTCCCGAATGTCGCGGATTAATTCCCACATTTCGTAAGAAGGGATACCGAGAGAGAGCTATATATTTCCCAACGTGCTTGAACCTCTCATCGGAAGCATGAGAGAAATCGGTCGGAATTTCAGGAATATTCCTTTTCTATTTGATCCACAAGAGCGAAATCTCCAGTTTCTAACGTAATGCTGAAAGACTCAAACGAGTTTGGCGTCATATTTTCGCCGTTATAGGTGCCAGCCCGACGTTTCGTGGACAGAAATAAAATTTTACATCGCGGAAGTGCCGCATCGCGATGACGATTAATTCTATCTGCGATATCTATCTACGATAAAATCGGCAATCCTCTCGAACGAATCTCGGACTACCCGGCGTATATGCATCCGAGTATGTATGCGGACCATAAAATCTCGACACGGTGCGGCGCGGCGCAGTGCGTCCGGCTGATGTTCGCGCGCGGTTTCACCGAGAGGATTTGACACGGCATGAGCAGTCGGCAATACATTTTTGCCACCGCACCGGCTAGACAGCGAATATTCCCCGTTCAGAAATAAGATTCCAGAATGCGGAAACATTGGCATTAAACGTGGCGGGCCCGATGTGTACGTGCTTCGAGAGGCCGATGACGCTTACCATCGCCGACATTCGCTCGTGCCTGCGTCGTGGGAGCGGGCTGTAAAACGAGTAGGAAGCGAATCACTCCGCGAGAATCCTATCCAATTAATTTTTTACGGAAAAAAGGTAAAAGACTGATAGCGACCGTTCGTTGCATCTACTCGCGGAACTACCGCGTGTCGGGACAAAACTACGCGGATACGTATCTGCGTACCTGCGAAGATAAAAGACAAGGAGAGAGAGGCATTTGTTATTATCCACGATTCTCCACGAGTCTATAGCGGCTACGCTAACAAACGCTTTTAAATGTATATATCGGAAAAAAATGCATGATTAAGATGCCTCAATTTCCTGTCGCACTTTAATCTTTCCATCGTCGCGCGCATTATATAAGGACCACTCTTAATTTTTTCTTAATTTCTTCTTGTAAAAGCAGCAGTCAGCATTTTAGCATATCGGGATAACTTTGTTGACTATTCGATTTTAGGCTGTAAATTACAAATTTTAAGCATTTCTTTCTATTCTGATTAAAAATCGTGACTTGGGGTAGGCAACGGCTGCACGATCGGCGTTGCTCGTTGCTATTTTACAAGGCAACGTGAGGTGTTCGTTATTCAGCGTTACTGGTTTCTCGAGCGAGATCGTGACATGTCAGGAGGATCTCAATGTGAAGTTCGCAACACGATCGAGGGCGAATTCCTGGCGGACTTTCACCGTGCCGAAGGACGAGAGATCGGCGTAAACTGCAAAGTATTCATGTGGCTTAATAATATCTATTGTTATCGATCAGGCCGATCCGGTACGCTGACCGTACGTCGCATGTCCGCCTGACATTTTCGCTTCATTTCGCGAAGGAGTGACTTCGGACACGACGCCGTAATCCGGAATATTCGTTACCTGAGACCGTGAATACAATCTACAGCCCCACTGCACATAGACGCAATAGTATTGTCGAAATTGTCGAGTCATACCTTAATGTCCCCGCGATAAGATCGTTCAGGAAAGTAATACGCTTGATTCTAGTTTTTGCGGTCCCGCATTGTTCGCCGATCGCAAACAAAAAATTGCGCGTTTTTACCATTTAAGCTCGTTTCATAAATCTTTAACATTTTATAGATCTTTAATAATAATTTCTATATTTCTCTACCTTTGTTCGGGTTCTTGCTTCTCTCCTCCGTGTATTCTGCAATCCTGCTCACGAGGTTCGCTTCGTCATCTCGCGCTGCAACAAATGCGCGTACTATTTATTTATTGTACACGGTGTGTCTAACCATTATCGTATCAACCTTTAAGCATAGCATGTCTGCGCGCGAAAGGGTATAACTTCGTTCACTGGCCCCGTAGCTACGACCGTGCGAGAAATCACTGTCATTCTGTCGAAATAACGAAAGTAACCGATTGCCCGAAGGCGACAAGTGAAGAAAAGAATCAGATTAAAATGCATAATAATTTGTATTTTTTTAAATCACGCGTATCTTCGAGTCGTATTTGTGAAATATATTTTTATAAACGCGTTTGCAATTGTGCAACCGGTAGGACATTTCTATATGGATGATATTTCAATTAAGAAAAGTTGAACGGCGGGCGACACAGAGGACTCCTACGAAATAAGAGACGTGCATAAAGAGGTCACTGATAATGAATCGAGGTAATAGTTTGCGTCGGTAAACACAGCTGCACCCCGTTGACTCCAGTTGACCCGCGCTTATTAAATACCAGATACACCAAACTGTGAATGTACACCAAAGTGCGAAGTTCTCATAAAAGAAATTTTTTTTTTCATATAACACATAAAGCGTTTTCATCAAAAATTTCGATGACACGACTCTTTATCTCCAAAATAATAATTTCGTCCTATAATCAATTTTTATTGTAACTAATATAGGAAACTTTATTTGATTTGAAATTCTGCAAGAGCTGTAATTTGCGCATGCATATCTCGCATGCTCGAGTGATCGCATTTGTGAAAAGTCGCCGGTTGAATTGAACAGTTAGGAAAACCTGATTTTTTTTGCATTGCGTCGACGATGCATTGCATTCTTCGTCGGTGAACACTATCGCGGCGGCAAGCGGATTAGTCGCGCGATCTCAGTCGTTTTACGACTTCTTGTATTGTGGTCGATTTTTCTTCTGTTCATACGAGCTTAAACTCATCGTGAGTTTTACTCGAATCGTCTTCGTTGACATCCTAATGTGGATTTACTTTAAAGAATGTCGCGCATGACCATTTGTTACTACTGTTACTAGCCACCGAATGAAAAATGTGCATTAAAAACACAGCATTGTTAAAAAACACAAGTATTCAAAATTAGAAAGATCGTGAACTGAAACTTGTGATACACGATGGCCTTTTATCCAATGTACATTTAGACGTAATTAATTTCAAGCTGAAAAATCCAAAGTTAACAGCGTGCGGTCTTTGGATTACTTTCTACATCTCCGTAATATTTTTCGCAATAGTCAATTATTTTCCGAGTTATCGGACAAATCCAGAAATATACGAAGAACGATAGAAAGGAGAGGGCGAGATAGATACAGAAGGGAGGAGAGAAAGGACCATGCAAAGTTCAGCGAGCCCAAGAAAGGCAGATGCACGGAAACTGAGCGAGCGAAAAGGAGAGAGAGGCAGAAGGAAGGAAGCAGAAGGAACGAGAGAGATCGAGGAGCTGTAAGGAGCTGAAAGAGAGAAAAGGGAGTAAGGAAAAATAAGAAGAGTGGTTCCCCTCCTCGGTCCGAGAGGTTGGGAGCGGGTGGCCTTGAGCAGGTCATCACCTCCGGCTGCGGTGTGGTGATGCTGCCTGCGCTGGACCATCTTAACTTCTTCTTCTTCTTCTTCTTCTTAACTCCTTGAACCGTCCTTCTCTCCTCCACCATCTCTCTTCTCTCCTCGCCAACCTTTTCCTCCTTTCTTCTCCCTACGCTCTCATCTTTCGCTCCATCCTCGTTCTTTCTCTCTTCCTTACGTCCCATCCGGCTCGCCAGAGTTACTTTGTCACTCCTTCTCTCTCTCTCTCTCTCTCTCTCTCTCTCTCTCTTTTCTCCTCCTGCCCTTCTTGTTCTCTCCTTCCCGCTTTAGACGCTCTTTACACTTTCCTAAAGGCCTTCGCTCGGCCGCAGAAACAATCCATTCGTGCTAACTCCGGCCTCGGCCGAACCGACGGACGGGACGTGGTGAATGCACCAACGTCGCGGTACCGAGAAGTCAAGGGCCAGTCGTACCAAGAAAAGTCCTCAAGTTTTTTTTCGACTTGGAGAAATCCATGAGGCACTGCATACAATTCGATCCACAATCTAAACATCCATCTTTACAGAAGATATGTCGGACGATGACACAGCGGGAAACGATTTCTCCTGTCCGAACGCTCGTTCAAAGTACGAGTACATCGTCCCATCCTATTTAATCTAATCGCCTTCGGAAAATAAAAAGGTCGCGTCAGTCGTAATCGCGCTGCTTTCATTATCGCACGCGCCACGCCAAGGTCGCGTATATACAAAAACCGTAAATTATCGAGCGTGTTGCCGAGTCGATTCCGCGTGTCGTTTCCGCGGCGAGGCAGGATCACGCAAATTGCGTTTGACAAACTGGATCGACGGCGGTAGTTACCGCCTTCTCGCGAGCGTAATGATCGGCGCGTGGCTATATACATGGAGCGCACGTAAGGAACCAGACGTTTACTACACGAGCATCCTTGCGCTCTGCAGCATCGCGCGCGATCGCGCAAGCCGGCGAGAGAGAGGAATATTTCCAGAGCGCGCGATCGGATAAAGTTGTAACGCCCGAGGTGGATTTTATAAAACGGTTTAATGCGTGTTCTGTACACGCGGCCGTGTCTAGCCGTGGTGATCGAGAAGCGCGCTAAGTCGTGTTATTTTCTTCATAGGTGCAACATTCCGACACTCGCTTCTCACGCTCGTCGAAAGTGCAGTCGGCACGCCGCGCCGAGCCCCGCGCCGAGCCGAGCGCTGCAAATTGCCGGGCGTGACGAGGATTTCGTGTCGTTTCCGAGGGAAAGGATCACGCAAATTGGATTTGACATAGTGGATCGGTGGTAGACCCACCCCTTCCAGGATGTAATGATTGGCGCGTGGCCGCGCGGCCACGCATATAGCGCTCGCGAACGCGGACAGCCGATTGTGCACATGCATAGACGAACGTTTCACTCGTCGGCATTGAATCTGAAATTTTTCTTTCTGATTATCGCGGCGAATAATTACGAGAGCGACTCCTATAATGTTCTTTTAAAAAATAGGCTCCGTCTTTTTCATTTTTTTTTTTTTTTTAATGTAGAAACGATAAATCTTTCACAATTACAGTTCTAACTGATGGGTGGAGAATTTCAATTCTATCAAACGAACAAAAAAAAGTGTCAATATCTGTGCTGTAAATCGCACGTGAAAGAAGGCACGACGATACCTGGCGTTTACAGCGGCCGGCGCGCGGCGTTTCGGTGTTGCCGCGCCGAACGACCGGGACACGAAGGACCGGATCGTCGAAGTCGGTGTGCGGACTTAAGTGAATGAGGAAGATAAACATAATAATTACGGCAAATTGAGGCCTGCCACTGAAAACAGCATTGTGGCGAGCAGAGAGGAGGCGAGAGAAAGAAGCGGGTCCGCGCGCGCGGGCCCTGGCCCGCGACGTGTATCGGCGGAATAAACGCGTTTAACGTTACTTGGCGTGCCAACAGCGGTAGCGTAGGTGAGCAGGGGAGTTTATCGGGAAATACATTCAGACCCTATAGTCACCCGTGGTTATGCCCACGAGCCCCGGGAACATTGTAAATTATTAACGTTGTCCGCTCGTCCCCGACGATGTTTTTCTCGGAATATTATTTTCAGGGGAAACGTTCAGTTTCTTTTTTCTCACGAATTTATTGACCAAGCGTCGAGAATCGTCTCTTCGCCTTCTACATTCTCTTTAGCGTGGTTTCGTTTTGAAATGTGGAGTGGCGTCAAGAATAACCAAACGAAATCGCTATATAATATGCGCTCGGCCGGAAGTGCGGTATTCGCCGTGTGGGTCGCTACTCTCAGACGATACTATAAATTGCTCTAATCTCGCGATAATAGGCGTATCCATTCTCGCGCTCGCGTGACGTGTCGGTGAGGTGGGAAGACACGTTGCACATGGCGAAAGAACGCGTGCTTTATTAACTCTTATCAGCGCTTTTAATTTCTTCGCGAACGAAATAACTGTGCTCGCATCGTCAAGCTTTACGTCGAGATTTCTCTCATGGGTCTGGATAATCTCTTGTTGAAGAATCTCAACACTTAACTGATTAATTGGTAGAACAAGTGTATTTCATATCGCAACCCGTACAAAACAGCTAATATAAATAGAATTTTAACTTTTATCGTTCTAAAAACAATTTCAAGTATTCTTCTAAAATATTTTTATCGCCATTTTTTTTTCGTATTGCATATATTTTTTAGAGATATCTCAGAGCGGTAAGCTATTTCTGGATCGCATCATATAATTCGCATTGTATCTCATTTTATTCTAAGGCCACGTAACGAATGTAAACGATTGAAAGGTGCATCGATTTCGATTAAGTAACGACCTCGACCTAGTGAATTACGCGTTGCATTCGGGAATTTAGCCCCGCGGCTGCGATCGAGCCTCTCGCATCCCCGCGCGCGCGTCCACGCGGAGCGATGAAGTTCGCCTGATTGATGTGTCCAGGCCGGTTTTCGATGCCGCGACGCCGCGGGCTGCTCGCCCTTTTTAGACCCCAAAAATGATCTCAAATAAAAATAACCGATGAAATTGCCGAGGTGGAAACGACGGTTTTACCGTCCGATCGAGATATCCTATTTCTGGTAGCGCATCTCGAGAGAGGAAATCTCAACGACAGCCCCCCGTTGCGGTGTCGACGTACGAGCGCGCATTTTTCAAATCGCTTCGCCGTCTTCTTTTTATTTCGTTATGGCGTATGTTTATTTTAGCTAAGTACAGAAACCGCAAACGATGTATCTAAGAAGAAGAGCCGGCCCGCGCATGTCTTCTACACGCGGCGATCTTCCGCCGTCTTCGCGAATACCTACACGTGTATCTCCGCGATGCACGCGATGTATAAGGCGCGCTGTTAGTGTAATAATAAACTCTCTTGAACGCCGCGGCATGGTCTAACAGAATGTATCTTGCGAGTCACAGTGACTGACTACTTGGCGCCTGCACCGATAAACCAACTTCACCGGGCTCTCGTACTCTTCGTGCACGATTGTGTCGGCCGTGCACACGTTTAAATACGTATACGCTCGCTAGCGTACGCTGACACTAGAGACGGCGGACGATGAATGAGCTAATTGTGCTTTCTGATGAGCGAGAGACCCGTCGTCTCTTTTATCTCTTTTCCGCCGCGTGAATGACGTATGCGCGCACTTGCCGGCTGTCGCTCGAAAAATCATAGCGCAATATCGTAAGAAAGACGTTCGCTTTAAGTAAACGATAATTGAACGTTCGCGGAAAAATTAAATGGGGATATTATAAAATTATTCTTTAGGGCCGGTATTCATAGTCGGTTCTTATTTCAATGTGATTGGTTCATCTTAAGATCTAACTTGGTGGACTTGAAAATAAGTTCCGACTATGAATACGGGCCCAGGTCTTAATAAATGTAGGTATCGCGTTGTTCCTCTCAATTCGGATATACAGGATATACGAGATCTATATCATTCACATAAGAAACAGGTTTTCTAATAGGAAGGTCCAACTGATTGCCCCATTTTTGGAATGATTTTAAACGGCGCGGCGGCACGTTTCGCAGTCTTATTTGAGCGCAACTGAGCCTAAACGTGATCGCTGAAAGAAAAAAAAACTGAACGAGTCGACAAATACACATTTAGGCAGGTGTAGTCCATCCGCGACGCCTGCAGCTGCCTCTTATGGAGCCCTTAGCGTGCTTTACCCTCGAGGTTCAGAAAATATCACGGCGTATGCGTAACAGCTGCTGCATTTTTCTGTGGGTGGCGACTAGTGAAAGTGAGTCTTCGAGGTCGACGCCGGATATAAATTTCATTCTATTTCATCTTAAGCTGGAGATACAACCGTGTGAAAATATTTCAATGCGATAATTATGAGATTTCAATGAGAACTAGCGTTCATTTCTATCAATCATAGTAATATTTAAACGTTTAAATGATTATAGAGACGAATGTATTAGAGGAAAGAAGGTTTCTTCACCCTTCAAGATTTTTTTAGATTCTTTGAACCGAGAAATATCCGGCCCGATCCGGGAGGGAATCTTTTTTTATCTGCAGGAAACTACGATACACTGCCAGAATGTCTAATATTTTATATTTCGTTAAACTTGTTTGTGAATGTGTTGCTCTTTTTTAAATTTGTTACCGCAATCAATGCTGTGTTATCAAAGTTATACATTGACATAGTTATTAAGCCCGATACAATAATATTATAAATATAAGATTATTTATATAAGATTATAAACAATTTAAATCTTTTGAACAATTATTTATTTCGCGCATGTTCGATCAATGTGCACTCATCTGTCAAATCGGAGGAGATCCGGTGCGGCGACGGTTTTTATCTGAACCGTTAAACGGCGGTTACGTTATTACCGCGCGATTAAACCAAGAATTGATTGCAATTTAATCGCAAAATACGTAGGAAACTACCGCTTGCACCTGGTTGCAGCGAATCGGAATTTAAAATTCGGTTTTGAAATCTGCATGAAAACGACATGTTTAGCCTATTTAAAGACAGTATAATTCACCGCTGACATTAACTGAGATCGTGCCTCGTTTTTTTTTTAAGCGATTCACGAAGATCAATTGTTACCTCATTGCGCTACGGTCTAATGAACGTTCGGAGTCGAGGCGCTTCGCGAATCAACCTGGTTCTATTAGCGCCGTAAAATCGGCCTTCCTTCGGCATTAGAGCGCTTTTCTTGTATACGCCGCGACAGGAGATACGCTTAGCGAAACTTTTCCGCATCCTTCGTGTAACCAATCGAGCATTGTTCGCGGAATAGAGGAAAAAGTAGACTTAATTGTAAATTTGCGATAGTGTTAACACAGTGGGTTCGCAATTAAATTGAATCGACAAATGTTCGTAAATATATCTTACCGTTCCGAGAAGCAAATATTTTCCTTTCGCTGCGTGGTCAAAATCTCTATATACAGTTCGTGCTATATAGTCCTCCTCAAGCTTCGCAGACCGATTATACCTTTCGCACTTCGTTACAGAAGCACATGTTCGCGCTCGAAAACGGAACACTGTAAACGATTACTTCTTAGGTGAACCATGAAAAAATATATCTACGCTACACCGAACACGAAGAATATATATTTTTTCGAATTCGTAATAAATGAAAGCCGAGCAGAGCTTTCTTCGTTACGCTCTTCAAATTCCAAACTGGTTTATGCTCCAATTCGTGCTCAGATATTGGCTAAATAGTAATTTTGGCATCAGCGGTCTGAAAGTCCTTTGGAAAATTATTCGAAGCTTTACAGACTCCGTACCGTAACCGTAGAATTTGCGAAAGAATCATAAGAGGAGGTATGCCGAATCGAGGAAGGAGTCACACTCAAACGGTCTCAGAATTCGCGAAGAGGAGCACCCGATTCGAGCATAGGCGAATTATGGCGAGCATACCTAACACGCGAGGCGGAGCACGCACACGTGAAAGTCCTCTCAGAACGTTTTGATTTGAGAGTCGACGGGAGACTGGCAAACGCCTTCTGCCTCAGCTCGAGACGTCGCGCCGGGCATCCCTTTCCACCGTGCGGGAGACGACGCTTCCTTACCGGTCTCTCGAGGAGAGGTGCCTTTACTCCCGATAGGTTACCTTCGAGATAACTCGATAGCGCACCATAAATGCGCGCACGCGTGTAAATTGTTCCGATAAATTCGCCAAGATTGCGAGAAGCCCGGCATTTCGTCGTTAATTAACACGGCGGCTGACCCCGGGTGCACTGGCCGTTCATGCGACGCGTACGTTGCTCGCAGACGCTGTCACCTTCTTCGAAATTTCATCTCGAAGACAATCGCGACACTTTCGTGTTAGCCCGTTATATGCCAGCACACGAGATTCGTCGTATGTAACGATTCGTTGAAAATATTTTGTATTTCTCGCGGCCATTCATTAATGATCCTATATTTATCTTATACGTGCCTCGAATGACACACAGAATAATATCGTAAACATTGTTACAGAAATATTACCATGGTGTTTATAAATATTAATTCAATTTAGTTCTATTCTCGCGCAGTGTACTTTCATTTTGGAATATATAATTTAATAATTGAGTAACTTCCGGATACATTACGTGACGACATAGCGATCATAAACATTGTTATAAAAATATTGCCATTGTATTTACAAATATTAATTCAATTCTATTCTTGCGCAGTATTATAATTCCACTTTGGAATATATAATTCAATAATTGAGAATAATTACTCGATACATTGCATGACGAGACGTAGTGACGATCTATCCATCGAATTCCTGACACGAGTGAAATTTGTGTCGGAACGATTTAGAAATATGCTCGCTACGTACGATTTCTGCCAAACAAAAGGCCGTCTCTTTTCACTGTGCGGTACATTTCGAAATCGAAGATCAAACGTTGATAAATCGTTTTGTGATCCGTGGGGAGTCTCGCGCGCGCACAATACGAGTCAAATTGCTCAAAGACAGATTGCGCCTTTGCGTCAGAGAATTTTCGTTGTCCAGCCGAGTACGACACTTCCGCGTTGCCTTTCCGGTTTAGGAAAAAGTCATTTTATCTTATTACGTTTTGCTTGCGTTCCGAATCCTTAACGTTACTCTGCAGAATACGAAGCGTTTCCGAAAAAGGAAAGTAGAAGTCATTTTTTTACCGTGACACGTCGTACAAAATGCGTAAACGGTTTAGCGTATATCTCACAAAAGACCTTTGCTCGTTCGAGCGTCGATCGTTTCGCCACGAGGATCGCCATAAGGCATGGAAATCGAGCGGCTAAAAAGAAGTTAACCGGTCTTTGTGCAGGTTCAAATTTCCTCGAGTCGAAGATCGTCTGTTTCGGTTTGTCGTAAAACGTGAAAGAGAGCTAGCTGAAGCGCACTTTAACGAAAGCTCATCGCCACGCTCGGTTATTTCTTGTTTCACCGTGCGATATGAACGAAGGTATAATCCGACGCGGAAGTGTGACTTTATCAGATTTAGAAGTTTATAGACTATTCTTGAGAATTTAACGGGGAAATTGCGCGTACCGTTCGACGCGCGCAGAGATACCAAAAATTCGTTGACCGCATCGTAATGTCATCATGTTACGTAACAACGTATTGGATTATATATTTTAATACGTGGACGTGACGCAACATAATATCGCGTAATATCAGCTGGAATTCATTAAGCGTTTCTGCGAAGCGAAAAGCGGAAGTCTCGCTCTCTTTGCGAAATCAAAAATTTCCATAAAACGAGTGTGAGTCTCATGGTCGGATGTCGAAAGGGCTTTCAAATCCATTCAGTAGACATTTAACGCTAGACATTGCATTTTCCCATTATTTGTAAACACATGTGACATGTGAGGAGTTACCGGCGTTACCGCTACTCGGGGAAATATTTGCATGCCTATAATAGCGTGCGAAGTAGACCGGGATCCCGGACAATGACGAACGTGACAATAATAATATTAGATTTACGCTCGTCAAGGTCTACTCCTTCTCGTACAATGACTTAAAGTTGTTCGTCGATACGATCGATACCTATAGTTCAATGACAAGAACAAGAGCTATTTCGGCAACACATCACAGACTAGGATCTAGTTTATCTAGTAATCATTTTTGATTAGCAACAAAAAAGCATGTTATGTGAGTGGTCGTAATGTTCATTGAAAGACTGTCCATTATGAAACTTTTTATGAATATCTCCGTGCGTTCCGCTGCTGGTTGCGATAAGATCGGGTCGCGCTGCGATCTTTATCGTTTTATTTAAGAGGAATGAAAGAAAACCTGCTTTTATCGCGTGGTGGCATTTGCTCAAACGACGCGAGTTACAACCGGATAAAAATTCGCCCTGATTGCTCAGCAAAGCCGCGCTGCACCGCGCTCTAAAGCGCCGACGTCGGACCTTGATGGGTTAAATTCTGCGCTCGTTTCTTGGATTTGTGTTTTAGCGTCTCAACTTGATTCGCAAAACTCAGGTCACAGTCGGGTCAGCGACAAGTCGAATCGCAGCTACACTCAAATAATCGCGATATTTTCAAACTGTACGTACAAAATGAGGTAATATTATAGTTTGGTGTAAAAATAATTGCAAAAACAATTTCCATCATTTTTAATTTCGGTACTGTACTTCAATATAAAGTTGTGTTTAATTGTGATCACATATAGTATATATCACTGTAAAATTCCGACTTTCCTTTATTCATTCATGTCAGTGCTATCCTTCCTAGAGTGTATATGAAGTTATTGTAAACTATTAAATTAAAGATGGAAAAGAGACAAATTTATACGATTTTCTTATGTGATATCAAATTGGATCATAAAGCTTCGGAAACTGCGTAATATCAACCAAAGAACGTATAGTTTAGCATTGGTTCCACAAATTCCGTAGCGAAAGCTTATAGAAGATGAAGCGGTTCGTAAAAGGTCTGATTAATTAATGATTAATTAAGAGCCATTATCAATGCGGATTCATTGAAAACCACTAGAGAAGTTGCACAAATACTTAACATAGACCATTCATTGAGCTGAGATATTCATTATTTGAAGTTGAAGATTAAAACCCGCAATTATTTCTGCCCCAACCTAATAAAATGGTATAGAGTAATAAGAGAAACAGAAAACTAGAAAAGTCAACTTCTTCATCATTCGTAACGTTGCCTGACAATTTCGCGGTGAATCGTTGTCGCGATGATTGCGATTCATAGCCGTGCGGCAGAAATACTATGGGAACGGTTCACACCGGCTTGCATAAAGCGGCGTGTAAACTGGATGTTACACAAACGGTCATCAACACTCGAGATATACCGCGGAAAGAAGATATAATTTCACGTTTATTTATATATATTATCCGAGCGAGCGATTAAAACTTCTCTCGTGGCGTGGAAGTAATTCGCTCGTTCGTCAACTTCGCAGATCGATCTGCATCTTAAGTATGATGCATCGTAACTAATTATATTGACGTTGGTGCACGGAGCGGAGCGCTTCCGGGTTGCCGCAACGGAATGTCGTCTCGCGGATCTCGGATCTTGCATCCGATATGCCTACGTGGACACATAGTGGATCCTTTCAAGCGCGGCTCGACCCGACTCGAGACCAACCAAGTGTCCGTCCTTCTCTCGGCCGATCTCGCTAAACGGAATAACAATATCTAGCTCTTCGACATCGATTTTCTCGAGCGCGTTCGTGCGCGATTCATAAGCGCGCGACCCGTCGTATGTAGAACGGCAATGCCTATTTGCTTCTAATAAATGCGCGTAACGTAATTCCTGACCGGTTTCCATTTCAAGTGTGTGCCGATCGTAATCTTTCGTTCAACGACCGCGCACTTTGTGAAATTCGTTGATACCGGTCGATCTTGAAACCGGGCGAGTCATCTTTAGGCGGTTTTACTGCGTGCACCGTTCGAGCTGGCGCGATGGAATGCAGCCCGCTCCGATCGGATGCATTAAGCGTACTTTGCGAGTCAGATCGAATGCGATTCTTTCGGCTCGCGAACGTGACAAAACGTGACCCGGTTTCCCTTATACGCGAATGCAGATTTCAAGTCGAAATGAAATGTTTCGAGAGTGTCGCATTCTTCAAAGAAACAAGGAGAATTAATTTTTACACGCATGTAAATTTATATCGTAAAATTTATATAATAAAGAAATACAAATTTTAGCAAAATGCAAAATGAGATATTGCAATGCTTTGCGTTTCAAGATCTTGCAAATATCTTATTCGGATCCGTTATTCGGTATTAATAATCCGATTGTAGTCTTTTTTAAACATGCATATCCGCGAATGTTCCACCGAGTTCTGAATAGCGAATAATTTTCTATAAGACTCCGAGATTAGCCCGAATAAAATGTTGCCTGGAATTTATGCGCATTAACATTTAATAGAAAGTATTCAGTATCAATATCTACTAATTGATCGAACGTCGAAAGCTTCCTCTCAGGGAGGTCAAGACTAATCATCGCCCTTTGCAATCGCAAATTGAAACGGGCGTCAGATTGCCTGGGAAAGGTCGATCTCCTTAAGAGCCGGTCGTTAATGCGCGTTCGGTTGAAATTATGGAATGCGCTTTTCGTTTGTGTATTTTTAAGTCGCATAATTGTGCGACGTAGGCAAACGAATCTTCCGAGCCGCTTCGTCCCGGACCGGGATTGCGATGAAGATCTGGAACGTGGGGAACGCACAGTGGCATGTTACATTAAGGATCGCTATTTTTCATTACTTATCTCTCAATACTCGAAGCGACGTAAAATCACAAAATCGATCTATCTTAAACATTTGTGCCGTCGACTTACTAATGGTTGAATAAATTCAAGTGGACAGATATCACGATACTCTGTCCCAAGGGAATATTGAAGGAAACCGTTTGCAACAACCATAAACTGCCCACGTGAGATCTGCCGAGACAGATCAGGACAGATTTCAGCTTTGAAAAGACTCTTGAAAGTGTTGCCTTAGAGAAAGAGCTATCGATGCCAATCCAGTTGAATTTGTATAGGTGTTGGCTGCGTGACATTTGTTATCTTTGGGTCACTATACTATACGCACTATACGGAGGCCCCGTGCTGGCGGCCGGCGGCACGGCTGGAATGCCGTCTTCTGCGATCGCGCACGTACATACAGGCGCACGTCAGTACGCAAGTATGCGTCAGAGATCGCCGTCTCTTCGATTGGAAGTGAACCAAGTGAAAGATCTCGAAAAGGAAGGCGATTAAGGGGGAATGGGACCTTGAGCGCGGTCAGCCACTGGAAGAGAGCTTCGGTGGCTGAAGACCGCGGGTCTTGGGACGCGGGGATCGCGCCATATTGTTGTGACTAGTAAGCTTTGCCGCGGACCCCCGATCGGCCATCCACCATCTGCCAGCTCGCCAATGGGCGCGTGTGCGCTGTTCGCGGCCGCGGCGCCGGATCGATCGTAAATGTCGCGAAACAATATAAGTTACATGATAATTAACGGAAGACTTGGCAATCGTCGAACTGCAGCGCTAAACAATAGACGCGTTCTATTCGTTTGCCTATTCTATCCCGGATGCGATCACATATCGCGCAACGCTGTGACGCTTGAATAAAGCGCCGCTATCAAATGCGTTGCAGTCGCGAGAAATCCGAATTCGCAAAAACTGCATAAAGCTAATCTCATTCAGCTTCACAAGAATTATGGCTTTAGCAAACTTGTTTCCTAATATGCAGCTTAAAATGTTATTACCTGCAAAGCCTTCCAGCATACCTATTATAGCGGCGCGAGATAAAAGATTCCCAAGTCGACGTAAAATGACGCAATGTATTTTCACGTACTTGGATTCGCGCGCGGCGAATAAACGGCGGGTGTAATGGATATCGTGAGAATTTTTACGACTTCATATTTAACGCGGGGGGGGAAAACGGACGTTCGTCCGTCGGCTTGTTGGAAAAATGACCGGTTTAAAACGTTGCCGCGGCACCCGGCAATCCGAAGGCGCCTGACCGTAAAGTTTGACGTTTATAATACGGACCCTCGCGCGGACGGCAGCTACGATTGTTCGTTAGCAATTTGCGCGAGCATCGTGCCGCCGACGCCGATGCCGCTCGCTGCCAGGCGATTCTCGAATTATTCTTAACGGTTTTGTTCTCACACCCACCTGGCCGGCGGCCGGGAATCCACATTCGAAGCGGAGGAACGCCGCGCCGGCCGCGCCGACCGTGCCGATTAGAGACCGCGTCGACGGAATTTCCTTATTTCCCCGCTTTTGCGCAGAGCGTAGAGCGCGCCCGGCTACGGTAAAGTTCTCGGGTGAAGATCCGCCGATACACTCCTTATCGTGCGATTCGCTTCAGGAATCGCGCCGTTCGCGTTGCAGAAGAGGAAAAAAAAGAATGAAAGAGGAAATGGACGCGGCAAAGACGCGCGCGATGTCGAAATCGCGCGGGAAGCAAAAGGACTTCGGTCATTAGAAAATTACACGTCGCTCCTAACATTATGCAGCGTCTAGCGTGATCGGTGCATTTCTGAAAAAGTACTGTGCAAATTAATTATTGTACGAACACTTATTATTTCTTATTGTCCAACCTTGTAATCCCTTCTATTATATACATTATCTTTTTCCTTTGGATTTTTTCCGATGGCTGTGTGTTCATTAAATTGAACAAAAGGACACGTGAAGTGTGCCAGAAATACTATATCGCGAATGCTGAATTGTTTCCGATAATATACCTCATCGAGCGTGTTCGATCATTCGCGAATTATTATCACCGGCTCGATTTCCGGTATTTCTATGGCGAGATTACTGTTTTTTCGACCGCGGCCAGAGAAGACGAGCATGTGATAACGTATCTTTTCTTTAAATAGTTTTCTGAAAGAGTATGTATTACGCAAATAGGTATCGTATTGAAGACAAGTGCTTTCGTGTTTACAGAAAATGGTAGAGAGTTTTCCTGACGTGGTGTTTGCGTAGAAATAAATTATAAGGGACATGAACCAACATGAACCTCCATAGGCAGAGAGAGAGAGAGAGAGAAAAAGAGAAAGAGAGAGAGAGAGCGCAGGTATCAAAAAGGTTCCGATTAAGATCTCGCGCATAATAACGCGGTTGCGAAGAGGAAACGCAAACATCTAGTCATCCGCGCGAAAATACCACAGAATGCACGTCGGTGAATAAGAATTTCTCCCGGCGCGAGGAAGGCGCGCCGCGCCGCGCAACACGCCTTTGTCTCGATTCGCGACCTGCCTCCGTTTTGAATGCATTCGCGCCCGCGCGCGAAACCGGAGAGCTGCATGGGCGCGTAACGCAAGGTGATTAATGCGTAACCTTTATAAAACTCGACGCGGTGTGACGTACTGACGTACCACCGCACCGGTAGCGTGGGCGTGTGCACCGGGTGTCCTCTGACGTTGCGCACTCGCAGCATTTTTCGGAGTTTTTTCCTTCTTTTTTTCCACCTAGTTCCCGCATATTTGGCGAGTCGAACGATCGGTGAACATTTGTCGCCGACCGACGCGACGCGACGGATCGGTCGCCGGAAAAGCGGAGACATTGATGACGCTATCGAAAGCAAAGTCAATTAATTAATTAGCGACTCAAGGTTGCTCCGGTTGGCGACGATGCAAATTTTTTTTCACGCAGTTAGCCTTAATGGGCGCAAATGCCTGATTTGTTGGCTTTTGCTATTAGCGAACGGATCTCTAATCGTTCTGTGCCGGCCTCGCATTCTTCCGTTAATTGGATAAATTGCGACTTTATTGATTCAAATCGTATTTTGAGGTT
>NW_020211360.1:51486-77033 GCF_003070985.1 Temnothorax curvispinosus | reverse complement strand
TTAATTAAAAGTTTAATTAGCGTATTAATCGGGCTTACCGTTTTTAACGAACGCTTCTTTCTTGATCGCAAGAGGCGATGGCGATTCTTCCGGCTCCACCGTCAGCTCGCTGGAAATATTCATATCCGCGTTGCTGTAACAGGTCAGAGAAGATATTTTTTCCTGGTTACTTGAAAGAGAAATAGCTGCGTCTTTTTGTCTTATCACTGATTGTGATGTAAAAAAATGTAAAAATAAATTTTAGATACCTAAATAATTAAGTAATTATATAACTTGTTCCACGCGTCCAACGCGTTTCAACAAAAACCTATTAAAAGATTTAATAAACGGCAATCGCTGTTCGAATGGTTTGAGAGGCGATTGCAGCGTCATGCAAAGAAGGAGAGATCGCTTTTCAAAGCAATAAGCAAATGTCGAGCATTTGCATGGAGGCGTTCACCTCGTGGGACGGCCGAGTCGAACGACTGTTCGATTCTCAGTAAATCGACAACCCTCTTTTCTATTCTTAGAACGGTCAATTAACCTTTTCTCCGTGTGCCGCGCGCACGGCAGGTAACCCATATCCATAAAGAAAGTGAATTAATTTCTTTTTAAAGTTCATTCGTTGCGTGGCGCGCGCTGCATCAACTCGAGTTCTATAGTAATCTGTTCCTCGACACAATTCCCAAGCGGTTTTATCTCGCGGCTAATTGCATACCTTATTCGGAATAAGCAGAGTCATTATAATTAATTTTACACAATATATTATGTAATTGCTGTTTAATTGCGTAATAAATTAGCGATACGCAATAAATTGCATTTCGACGTAAGAATTGAAATGCGAAGTAGTGAAAGTGGGCGTAAATCACTAAATTCCTCCGTTATCACAATCTCTTTTAATGACTGCAGCCCCTGTTGAATAATAATATCCTTGTTACTGTTGAAATGTACAATTGTAAACTTACGCATTTACGTATTCCAAGGAAGTTTCCTCCTCCTCGCCGATGGTAGCGAGATTACTTTGCCAGTAATAGTCGCCGTCGTCGCTTTCGTCGGTGGTGTCGTCTTCCTCCATAATTTCCTCGTTCTCTATCATTTGATTCATTTCCGGATTTTTTATGTCGTCGTTTATCACGTCGAGCGATTGATAAGTCTCGTCGTCCTCGCTTTCTTGCGTCGTAGTGTTATTAATCGGTGAGGCACTTTCCTCGTTCGATGGAAACACTTCCTCAATAGTATCCTGATTTGTCCTAGTTACTTCTTGATAACAACTTTCCGAGTTTTTCTGTCTTTCCTTTTCATTGTTTGATTCGTCAATTTGTTTATCGGTTGATTCTAAGTCCGAGTTTTGATGCTCCGGTAGAACATTACTCGAATTATTCGCAGGTTGATCTTGTTCGTTTCTATCAGTTACTTCATCTTTAACTTTAATTTGTTTGCTATTTATAGTTTCTGTTGCATTATTCGATTTATTTTTTCCAACTTCCTCCTTTTGATCAGCCTGCAAACCTTTGGCCACTCTGATTTCGATAATCTCAAGGACTTTGTTCGTTTGGGCGTTTTCTTCCGAACTTGCAGCTTTGTCTTTCTCGTTATCGAAAGAAACGTTCTTCATGTTAGATTCTTTATCGAGACTTCCATCTGTACTTTCAATTCTTCGACTCTTTTCGTCAAGAATGTTATTTTTATTCGGTGATAAATCGCACACTTCTGATCGAACGCATTCGGTGCTTTTAACTTGCGAAAGATTCTTGTTTTCTTTTTCCGTTACATGATTAGAGTCGATCGGCGTCGAAGGTTTAATTTCTCTTCGTGGTATTATAATCGGCGGTGGAGGCGGCGGAGGTCTCTTCCGTCTGGCCTTAACGTCTTTTCGCGGCAACGGTTTTGGCGGTAACAGAGGAGCTTCCGAAAGTTCCCTTTCGACGGAGACAGGTACCGTTGCGGGGATTCGCGGAGGACGCGCCTCGTTTCCAGATTCGCTCGTCTGCGTCTGGTTCACGCAGATCCTATTAACGTGATTTCTAGCCGGCAACGGCGGCGGGGACGAGCTGTCGCTGCTGTTTCTCCCGGTGCCGGAAACGCACCGGGTCGCGTCACGGAATTCCTCGTGGTTGCCGTTGACACGCTCCACGAGCTCCACGTCGTCCTTAATTGGCCTGAAATGCGTCGTCGAGTCGGCGGCCAGGTCGGCGGTGTAGAAGAGATCCGGCCTGGCCTCGTGTCCGTAACTCAGCGGGGCGTCCTGAAAGCTGAGCGGCGGCTGTAGAGTGATCGTTTCCTCGATCAGCACCGTGTTCGGTGCAACGACCGCCGTAATCCGCTCGACTTCGCCCCGCGACTCCACGTGCGTCACCGCCTCGGAACTGGCGAGACGGCGAAGCAGGTAATCGGGCGGATTCGTGAAGTCCCGCTCGAGATGCTCGAGCGGGCAGATCGCCCGAGACAGCAGCACGTCACGATCGGACGATCGGTCCGGGTCCCGCTCGATGCCCGAGGCGTCGCTCGGCTGCTCGGACCCGGCGGTCGACGCCGTCGACGTCGTCGAGATGGTTGACACGCGATCGGACGTCGAGAATCTGTCCACCACGGTGGACATTGAGCTACCGGTATCGTCGGACGTGCTGCCATGCGTAGAGCCGCATTGTGATCGCGCATCCAGATAAACCATCGCTTCCGGCGGTTCCTACAAACATAAAGAGGTCTCGTTTCAGTCAGAGCTTTTAATTCGGAATAGAATTTTTAAATATTTTCAATCTACTTTTTTTTCCCCTATCACGATTACAACCTGCTTGGACTTGGCGAACTCCGGCGAGCGGTCCTTCGGCGATTCCTTCGGGCTTTCCTGGCTCGATCCGTTGACGCTTCTCGGCGAGGACTCGCAATTCTCGTACGAGCTTATCTTGGTCACGCACTGCAATCCGACTTGGGAAATCGAGCCGTTTTGCGCGCCATTTTGCGATCCATTCTGCAATCCGTTCTGCAATTTTGAATTGTCCCATAATTTCTTGATAGGACTGGGATTCGCCTCGCCGTCCGCGGGTCCTCGGGGCTGTCTCAGCTTCCTCGGCGGTACAGGCGGCGGTGCCGTGGGCAATTCCGGAGGCACTTTGCTTCTCTCGATCTTTCTCTCGGCGCTCACCACTTCCGGTCTCAGAGCGCCGCGACACCTGACCATCAGCCTGATGACCAATTGCGACTCCTTCAATCTTCTCACGCAATCCAATCGGGTCATGTGTGTTACTGGTATACCGTCGATCGAAAGTACCTGCAAGAGATGTAACGTAAATTGTCGAGTACGAGGAAGCGGCCGCGGCGCGGGGAAGAGCTCGCCCGATAATTCGCAATGTAAACAAGCAACGCGGAGGTGAGAGGAAACCTTTCTTGAGGGATCATTAGGAAGGAAGTAGGTCTTGAAAATCATAGACGGCGAAGTGCACCGTGGGAGCCAAAGAGAGTGCGTCTGCCCCGTCTTATTTTGCAGCTGTTCCGCGACATAAAAATTACGCTGTACACATCAATATCGCTGTCTCGCAACTCACGATTTTCATTTTATTGGCAAACACTCTGATAAATTTGAAGTTGACTTTTCTTCAGCGGTGATGTTGAATATATACGTCGTCGTATTGAATTTAAATATGCGAGAGAGATCTCTGCTGCTTCTCTCTTTTTTTTTCCTCTCGTTCATTCAACTGCCGACATTACGCCGACATTACAGATGCAAACGTCGCGGTTCGATGCGTGCAAATAATTATATGTCAGTCATTACACCGACATTGAATATCAATATAGGAATCTACCGTTCGACCATTGTAATCTTTATCCATTACAGAAAGAAACTTGTTCGGTTCCGTAACTGAAAGCGACTCGTAACGACGCGCGAAAGATTTCACGTGCCGTTAAGACTGAATGAAATCATACATGTTCATGAATGTTACTTTCTTGAAACTATCGTGCGCATTACAGCACAAAATATCATGTCAGCGAAAGCAGAAATGTTATTAAACTCGTGTTAACGCACGGGAAACAAAATCAAGAAAGCAATATCACTCGCGTGCATCTTTTTTCTCGAGAAAATCTAAAATCTAAAGAAAATCTTAACCCTAGCTTATTAACAACGTAATTTTCTCGTTTGCTAATAATAAGTTCAGTTTAAACTAAAATCACTTTCTTCACTTGATATTTTATCGCAAACATCTCATTCAGACTCTGTATTTCCAATTCCTACATTACAAGCTTAAAATATTAATTAGAATGAAAATGATATTATTACAAACATCTTATTCAAACTCGGTATTTCCAATTCCTACATTACAGGCTTAAAATATTAATTAGAATGAAAATAACAATGGGACAAAATCGAGCGGTCTCACGGACCGGAGTGTGGCGAATTAAGGATCCGAAAATAAAATAAGTGTGGCTAGCCAGAGGTATGCAGAATTCTTAGCATTTCGGAGTATCGTCATTACCTCGTCTCCCTCGCCTAAGGTGCCCCACGAACATTTCGCTCTGCTGGCTGGACTTTGCTCCGCGCAGCTCTGCACGAACAGTCTTCTGACTCTCTCGGCGGTCTTGTTACCGCCTTCGAATTTGAGTCCGAATCCCAAACGTTCCCCGGGCAATCTGAAAACCTCGACTTCTTCCTCGAGATGCCCCTCCATACCGTTCGACACGCTCTTGCTCGCCGCCGCAGACGATTGTTCATCGTCTTTCTTCCGATTGCCGATCGACAGGACGGTGACGAAATTTTCCGACGTCGGCTGACTGCCGACGCTGACCACCGTCACGAAGTCCTCCGTTGTGCCCTTGGCGACGTCCATTTTTCGGATTGATCTTAATTCATGGCAAGTTCGTTGATCTTTACGCTCCACTGGAATACTGGCCACACCCTGAAAATAAATCAAATCATTGTTGGACAATTCTGCGATAGTCTGTGGCGTAATCGGGAGACAGGTTCTTATCGGGCGTAAACCTGTTTAGAATCGTAAAGAATTATTTATAATGTGTCTCGGAGCAGAAATCAACAAAACGCTCTGCACCCCAATCGACCATCATTCGCAGATTGCGACAAAGCCGGAAATTTGAGCACTTGTCTATGAAAATTTGTAATGTTTCTCGTCGCTGCCAGATGGTTATTTTCTAATCCCGTCCATTTACTCGTAATGCGGAATCAGTGAACAGACGCTGCGCCGCCGGTAGACGAACCGTGTCACATAGTGCCACGAGGATCGCGGACGATCATTAAGCAACTGCATACCGGTGTGGTGTAGTCGCGTGACCAACTTAATATGGAACTTTCATGTTCTCGTCGTACCTGCTCGTTTTACCGATTACGCTATTACACATAGATAGCGGCGAGACGAATTATAAACAAACAAAGCACGTGTCGATATAAATTACATTCCGACGCGAGACATTTGTGTCTACTCGGTGAAGCGCTAACTGTAACTCGTATTCTCTGTTATACTTGAGATTTGTTTCGTCACGATTGACCTCCGCTCGAGTGGAATTTTATTCCACCGTTTTTCGACGGCGAGTGCTCCGAAAATTACATCTGCATCAACGTTATGCGATTAGTGATGGCCGTTCGAGTGTTTCTCTTTCTCTCCTTCTTGCAGGTTTTCATCGCAATTCAATCACCCTAAAGTTTTATATTACTTTAAATATTTAAAGACAGGAATTCTTGGAAATCTCGAATGGCTTTCGATCGAATATGTTTTTTTTATCGCTTACTTTCATCGCACTGTTAGATACCTCAAGCGTCGGCAAATTACAAAGATAAATTTTCCATGTCGCGAACTTTTCGCGACGCGGCTCCCCGGTTGTCATAAACATTCCTCCGAGCCGTGGAGACTGTCCAAGGCATTCCGACTAATAAATCTTCCTTCTTATTTTTCTCTCGCGGGCAGGTGAACAACGCGCACCGCCTCCATCCGTTTTCACCCATCAGCATCTCGATAATTTAACGATATGTATACCGTCCGTCGCCGTGAAAGTATGTCCGCTTCCACTCGAAGGCATCGTGCATAGTCCCCCCTCCCCCGTCGCCAGTATCACCTCTGATCTCGGCAGAATGTGAGAAGTAGAAAGTAGATTGACCCCCGGGGTCACTGTCGAGCAGTCAGCTGATCGCGAAGGTTCCGATGACGATCGCCAAATGCATTCTAGATTCGATTTTCATTTTTTTTGCATATTAAGGTAAATGTACCAATGCCTGGACACGTACCTATGTCTGGACATTTTTATCATTTTAGTCCTTAAATGAGTTATAACGCGAATTAAAGTCAAAGAATCAAAGATAAAAATATTTTTCTTGTATTATAGTTTTATATTTGTTTTTAATTCGTGTTATACTTATTTATAAACTAAGATGATAAAGATGCCCAGACATAGGTCTCAACTCGGGGAGAAATTTTGACCGGTTGTCCCGCACCAACATTTGCTTAGTGCCCCTTAAGTGAAAATTATTTTTGCATAACTGAATATCGACAGAACTAATTAAGAGAATTGACTAGTATAACTTAAAAATATAACTTACTAATATAACTTAAAAATTTTTGAAACAGCTATAAGAATAGCTAATTACAATTTTTAGTTACGCAGGGTTTGTTAGGGTTACGAATCCAAATAATTTGATTACTAATCGTGGGCCCCAAACTGGGTTGCTTAACCGTCTTTTTTTCCCAGAGAAGTGTCCCGGCATTGGTACACTTACCTTATGTCTCTCATTATTTTTTTCAAACAGTAGAAGCCACGTCCTGATATAATTGCATGACATTTAACAGCGCGGATGTCGAACATATAATTATCCGTTACTGATAAAACGTTACTGCATATGCAGTAACAGTATTTGCATTCAAAGAATTCAAGATCCTCATTAATTGATTATATACGAGATCTGCAAAGGAATTTTCTACGCCATTGATTCAAATTAATCGAGTGCATCGGCAATATGATTCTCCGTGTCGCGTGCAACTCCAGAATTAATTTTCTTGTTGGAAGCGCGAACGTGATTTGCTTTTATGAAATATTTGTTCATTGATCTTGTATCTGCAATGCGCGCAGCGACCACGGAAGAACCACTGCGGGCGTCGACATACATACGCTTCATATCTTTCATCGATTATTATACAGGTAATTTACGGTAAATTTTTCGCTATATTACATGCACGCCAAATAAGATGCGTATTTGATCATTTGAACATTTTTACTTGACGCCAATGGAATGGACGACGATCGTTAAATCGGTGTCGAAAATCGCAAGACAGATGGAGCATAAAAATCTCGTCGTGAGCAGAGTCCAGGGAGATCCAGGGAGCCCGTACAAGTGCGTGTAACGGAATTCGTAGCCGCAGGCCGATCACCACATTCTCGATATGCCGCGTTGGTTCTCGAACGAGCGTGGGCACACCGAAACCTCGTAAAAATATACGCGAAGCTGAACCAACCGCGATTCCCGAACACGTACATTCGAGGACGAATCAGGCTTCGCAGTTACGTCGATTTAATCCTTCGCTCTATATACTTGGAATACTTGAACGTATTTCAACGAGATAATAGCTCCCCCCTCGATATTCGGATAATTTCGGAGAATTTTACAAGAGACGGGCGGAATGAATCGCGCTTTCTTCGTTTAATTAATACATTGCGTTCGCTCGCGTGGGAAAGGGTTTTTGCATATAACTGTAACCGTTACGGCCACCCGGCAGGTCTCGTATGATGGATCGGATGCAAATGTAAAACCAACTGTGATAGACGAGATTAATGTCGTACAAATTCGAACCGCGCTCGCGTGCAACGTCGACGCGTCGGCCGCATCGTACTAATATCCGAATGGAATAATTGAGGTAATTAGGCGCGAGGGAAGGCACGAAGCCGAATGTTCTAATCTTCTAATGAATACAAATTGGTACGTCTATGAAGCCACTGAAATCCATCGGATGGCTATTAATGTTATTCCACGACTGCTATACCTACATACGCGCGGAAATGCCTACACGCGCTCGGGCTAAATGGGATTGTACGAGAGCCTTCGGAATTCCGCGTTTTCCCAGCCATAAATGCCGTAATGCGCCGCGTTATGCAACAACTGTGGCGCTCGCCGACACGCTTCGTGGATTTTGACAACGTGTTCCATTCATTATTTAAACCTCGTCGACAATTCCAGCTGTTCGGGAAAAACGGTATTTCGATCTCGAGACGACGCGACAACTCATCAGGCCAGCCACCGCACGAAGAAAAATACAACACTGTCGATTTGTGTGTTACTGTATCACACGTGTGGGAAGACATGTGTTTACGAGAGCCGACGGTTTAATTGTGAGAAAAAAATGCGCGATCGCTGGATAATCAAGCGATCTCTTGTATACGGAAACGTTTTGCATTGATTTTCGATGTGCTCGATAAATATTTTAACGACGTCGTCGACACTATCTCGTGAAAATATCTTTGGCGCAAGAAAATTAATAATTTGACACGAAATTATATTATTTTATCTTCTTTCGTGTTCATTATCCGTAAGAAATGGTAATTGCCTTTTGCCTTGGTGTTGAAACACTAACTTCCCTTCCCGTACTTCGATCGGTAGATAATCACGTTCAGCGCATGCATAACAATTTCTTTTTTTTGCAACGAACGCTTCCTACCTGAAATGTAGCATATGCACTATGCACGTGCTAAAACTTTCACGGGATTGGGAATAATTATTTATGAATAAGGGAATACTTCGCCGGTAGAAAATCACGAGAGTGTCATTGTATTTAACTTTATATCATATTTATACACTGAAGAAAAAAATATTTAGATCCAAAAAATATTTATTAGACTTTTAATAGCCTATTTATTTAATATAACACCCATATTTATTTAAAATGAGATATTTTTATTTAAATTAAATAAAAATATCTAATTCTAAGATATGTGTATTAAGCTGTTAGGAGTCACCTAACGAATATTTTTTTAGATCTAAATATTTTTTTCTCAGTGTAGTAAACTTATATTTGAAATTGGTTTCACGAGAGATAGCTTCTTAATTAATCAAAATTTGGAATCGATCTCTTATTTATCAGTTTGGCAAAAAAGCAATAAGATAGTGCTATTTTTATCTAAATATTTTTTTAACTAATTTGGAATTTGCTATTCTTGAAGGAAGTCGGTACAGGTAAAATTGTTGAAGATGTTTGTGTAATATCTCCTATGACGCGTACGGAAGCCATACAATGTATATGCATATAGAATATTACTAAACGGATTAAACGAACATTCCTTTGATACCGAATAGCGTGCGCTATATATACATATATATATAACTTTTGCACAGTATTTAATAGAATATAAGATTTCAAAATCTGTCAAAACTGATAAATGTCAAAACGTAATCATGAACGTAAAATTATTACGAACGTGACATTAAAGAACGTTTGATGTTTAAATAATATGTACTGTACTGTTCTGAGTGTCCCTCTGGATTTTGCCTGGCTATCGTTTTATATTTCACTCGTGTCTGTTTTCGCAACGCATCGCATTTTCTTCAAAGTGCAGTTAGCACCGCTATAACAAGTAAAGCCGCACATGAGAATGAACAGAAAGCAATATCCTTGAGATCACGACGATCTCTTCTCCCATTTCTTCGCAATTTTTCAGATAAGTATCAACGCGGATACGTACCATTCATGAGCATTGCTAAATCCCTCCGATCGTTGGCCACGGTCCGTGTAACACTCCGTGCAGATCGATCTCGAATCCACTTGATTTTTTTTTAATCCCTCCGCTCACAGTTGATACGCGCGTTTCTTTTTTTTTTTTCCCAGTAAAATTCTCTCGAATATTCGTACTGTATAGACTACAGATTCTATCGGAAATGCGGATGTCCAATGGACGCGATAGACACCGCTATCTCGCCGCGTCGCACACGTCGCCGCGCTGCACCGATCCAATCGAGCGATGCACCGAAGTTAATCGGAGTCGACCGGTGGGTTACGCTCGGTACCCGGTGAACAAACGTGTCCGTGCGACGCTACGGCGATGTTCGTGAGCGGAATCACGTGACGGGAACACGAAAAATCGATGGTTCGACGTGCATTCGGGACACCGCACCGTGCCGGACTGATGAGCCGCTCGGTAGGCTGACTTTCTTCCACGCCGCAGCCGCGCCGCGGGTTGCCCCTTTGATTACGAACACCATTTCCCTCTTCTTCTCTCGTTCGCTCCGTGCACCACGCTTCTCGTCGTTCTCCGTCTCACCCACCGGACTCCCGTCCATCCCGCTCTCGCTCGCGCACATTCCCTTCTCTCGCTCTCGTTTCCTCCTGCACCCGGCTCTTTCTCCCCGTTAGGTCGCCAATCTCCTTTACACTGGCAGCAGCGACCGTTCTTCCATCCTCTCGCTTCGGGTGTACCACTCCTTTCCTTCAGCAATGTTGTCGAAGCAATCCTACGAGATTCTCTACCGGCGTCCTATATTATCCGCGAGAGATTTTTAACGAGAAGATTAAGCTAAAAGGTATCGTTAGTGGTCGGGGGAATTCTCTACGGACTCAAAGACGGTTCCATCTCCTTCCGACTACGATATCCTCGTGCCCGTGTCAAACGTCGCGCGAACCACGCGACAATATCTTCGACTCGATATCTTTTATCTCTGCTCATCTCATTTGTCTGTTATATGCGAATTTTAACGTAGAAACGACATTTCGAGGGCGTGTTTTTATTCGACTGATAAACTCTCTCGTGCCTCATCCCGGCTTGCACGTGTAATTTACCTCGCTTCAGCAACATCGACGTCGGGCGGCGCGGCGGCTTCGATTCCACACGAGATTCCGCGCGGTGCACAACGTCCCATATTATCCGCAGACTTTCCATAACGATTAGCCCAGGAGAAAAGTGCCGGCGGCAGCGAGCTCCTCTCTCGGTACGCCTTCTCTCCGTATCGCGTATATTATACTTTCCTACTTCGTCATGGAATCGTCTTTCTTCAGCCTGGACACGTTAGCAGGCGCGCTGACGGTTCCCTCGAGACGCGACTAATAAATCTCGTCTCCCGCGTGCGTTTCGGCCGTATATGAGAACGTATGTAAATCTACTCTTCTCCAGTTTAATACGAGTTCTTATGTCCTCATTTGTATTCCGTTAAAGATTTCCATGAACTCTCAGAGTAAATGTCAGGAGTTGCCGACTCCTTCCGGAAAATTACAAGCCTCGTGATATTAGATCGTAACTGGAAAATATTTCAGCGATGCTTTAGGAAACCTATTTCTAAGTTACTAACGCTGTTTATAACTCTATTAGTAACAAATTATTAAAATTTAAAAAGTGAATACGTTTTTTTAACAATCTGTGCCCGTATTCCACTTTGCACTTGAATTTTGACTCACATCGGTTTTTGGAACAACCGGTTATAAGATATAGAGATGCGGACAGCCGCTTCCGCGGCCGTTCGATCGCGAAGAGAGAGCTAACAGGAAAGGAAAGAAGGCTACTCCAGTTACGTCAGTACGTATTTGAGCGCGATATATCGTGCAAGCGGTAATCGCGCCCATAAACGCCTCCAACATACCGCACGGACCATCGCTCCGCGGGAAACGATATAACGACCGGCTTTGATTCCCATATACTTTTGCTGTAAATATAACGTAGCGGGCTCTCTCGCAGCAACGAGACGTTACGATAGTATATAGTCTCGAGCGAGGTGCACTTTACAAAAATACTGGCACGCACCTTATATACGTGACTCGTTGCTGATTTCGCGTGGTCGAGCGTTTGAGCGAAAGTTGCATTTGTACGATTCTAAAATGAAATTGACGATATCGTATTGCCTGCGATGCATATATACGATGACGCGACACCGAAGTCACGTGAGATATAATGCTAGGAAAAAAAATTTATTCCGGTTACGTCAAAATGACGCGTTTCTCACCGATACTGCACCTCCGTGGGTATAATCTCGTCAAATGAGCCGAACATGCGGTAATGCCTTGCTTCGCGAAACCGCAGAACTCGGGTAACAGAGAAGTAGAACGAGTGAATCTGTCAGACGCGGCGGGAGTCATTGAATGCCATCCTCTTTCTTACCGTCAGCGTATCCCGCGCCGATAATTCGCCGTGCTAAAAGTACTTTCGCTCGTAGGATCGTGCAAGCGCCACAAATATGCGGGCGTGAAGGCAGTAAGTATGCCGCCAATTTGCTAGTGTAGCACACGATGCATGTACGCCATATATAGATAGAACCAGATCTGAGAGAAGGAAGGAAACGCTGGCCGCACAGTTGACGTGAAACATGCAACATCTCTTACTTAGGGCCGGTTGTTTCAACCTGTTTGTAAACTAACTAATAGTTGAATCATATATATGTCTTTGTATTTCTTCGAATTAGACAAAGATAGACATATGAGCTAACTATTAGTTAGCTTACCAACAGGTTGGGGCAACCGGCCCTTTTATTTTAACGTGAAAAAATTGCTGTTAACAAAATACGCCTTCTTAATGTTATATCTTATTATTTGGCGCACGCTAATCACATTTTCAATGATCTGTAAAATCGTTAAGATCTTGATAGGATCTATCTTGATAGATCGTATCGTTCACGCATATAGAAATTCCGGATATGCTTCCTCACGAAATTGTGCGGCGAAATGATCTGTGGGCGGACCGCGATCGCGAAAGCCGGAATGAGAGGAACCAAGTGAAGGAGATTCCTGCCAGTCAACGATTCGTCGAACGTGGAGTAACGGCTGCAAGCCTGTGGCACGTTTTAACGGTATATTTCCATCGCGCGGAGATCTGGGTTGCTGGAACGAGCGCCGCCGTTGCAAACACGTATACGTTTTGGTTTCTCGCGCCGACAATAAAATTACAGCTTAGGACGGCGTTTTTCCTTAGTTTCTATGCACCGAGCGTGAACAGCTGAACATCGCACCAGCTAGAAAATTTTTTACGCCACTTTCTGTTCAGCTTAACAGAAATAAGCTCCAATATTATTCACAGGTGAGAGGTCTCTAACGTTCAGAAACATTTTAAATGTTTTTATTTACAATAATAAGTTATTTTAAGAAATTTATTTATTATTTTTTAAAAAGCTGTTTCAGCAAAAGGAGCATCTGTCCGGAATTCCTGGGGCTTTATTGACGGAACAGCACGAGCAATATGTAGACCATCTGTGAATCAACAAGAATATTATTCTATCAAGTATTAATCTGTACTATGTCCAGATGGTATAATAGTTAGTCTTCATGGACTATATTCTGATAGACAACATGATGCAGATATGTCTATAAATGTAGCTGATTTAATATTATGGCATATATGGTCAATAATATGTTAAATTTTCTTTGCAGGCATATTTAGAGACTCGCTTTTATATACATAATTAGAAAGGTGTGCATCATATCCAGATACTAATTTTGTCTTGCATGGAGATTTCGCTTATCCTATCCTCGAACTATCGCTTAGACTATACACGAGTAGAGTATATGACTCCCGAACACTAGATCTTTGCCCTAAAAATTAGCTCTGCAAGGCAGGCGATCAAATGGGGTTTTAGTAAAATAATAATGCAATTTGCATTCCTTGATTTCAAGAAAAACAAATTTTTGCTTCAAGATATAGTTTCAATGTATAAAACAGCAACAATTCTGTCAAATTGTCACACATACTTGTACAGTAGCCAAACTGCTCTCAATATTTTAATATTGATCCACCTATACTAAAAGAATATTTTCTTTGATGTTTATTTATAAATGTGTATTATGTAATAAAATATATATATTACAGAGAAATTATATTTATTGAATTATAATAATTTTATCTATAGCATAAATATACTAAAAAGATATAAAACGTTTATATCTATTTTAATAAAATATATAAATATGTTTTTAGAACAAATAAAAAACTTAACTTAAAATGTTATAATTATGTCTTTAAAATGTTCACATAACATGCAAAAATGAAAGAACAAGGAAAATATAAAATGTCAAAATAATAATTAAAACTATGTCTGTGAATTGTCGGTAAGATGCAATAATTTTTCCATTAATTGTTTTTACTAATATGCTACAGCAATGCTGTGTCTTCTTTCTTCTGCTTCTAATTCTAACTTGGTTTCCCGCTCTTTCTTTTCTAATTTAAATGTTTTTTAATTTGCAATTTTTCTTGTTTTAGTTGCAATTTCTGTTTTTCAAGTTCTATTTCTTTGTGTTTTTCTTCTAAAAATTACAACGTTGAATTTTTACGCCTACCACAAACTTTATTTC
Organism: Temnothorax curvispinosus; assembly: GCF_003070985.1. Classification (NCBI taxonomy): domain Eukaryota; kingdom Metazoa; phylum Arthropoda; class Insecta; order Hymenoptera; family Formicidae; genus Temnothorax; species Temnothorax curvispinosus. Next base: position 62,808 of record NW_020211360.1, on the reverse strand, counting down.
TTATAGGACTTACTTGTGAAGTTGATAATTGTGTTGCGAAAGATAATACTGATGATAATCCTGGAGATGGTACTGATCCTTGTAATGGTACTAGGAATAAAGTTTTGCTGTAATAATGTTGATGACAACTTTGGAAGTGGTGAGAACATCGGATTTGATGGAGCATTGTTGCATATAAAAAGATAAGAAACATAAATTTTTGGACTTCTAATTTACTTATTGTTGTTTCTGATGCATAAACATTTTTCAGTGCTGTATCTCTTGCTTGAATTCCCAGTTTTTGTAGATCAGTTTTCTTACTTTTTCTTGAGAAGATATATATTCTCGTTGCAAATCTTCTATTTCTTGAAGCAGCTGCTCTTTTTCCGTGTATTTTTCTCTTATTTCTAATCTACAAATCAATATCTATTAACACTGTTCAACAAAAAATTATTTTTTTCCGAGCACAAGAACGAGAATAACCATTTCTTATAGCTTTTTGGACGCTGTTGGCCAAATAATTGCTTTATCACGTCATAATTTTGAGAAATTTGCAGTTAAAATTGTAAAAAAGAGCTATTTTAGTACATTTTGGCATAGGTGTTATAAGTATGATATGTGACGTGTTAAAGAAGTGTTATTGCTATCACAATTAATATGTTCTTAGGACTTTCCGTCTTTAAAAGAAACTTATTGTGTCAAAAAAATGAAAAAGATATTGATGATTAACATAGAGTCTAATTGCGTTAAAGTTGCGAGTTATACAGACCATTAAGAATCTATGAAATATTTTTTAATTATGTGATTCAAAAAGGGTTTTTTTAGGTCGCTGAATATTAATCTGATGTCAAAGTTGATAAATTCAAAATGATGGAACCAATATGACGCATATCAAAATTAAAAATTCGATTATTTTGTTCGATTATATGTATTATATTGATTCTGTCATTTTAAATTTATCAACTTCGACATCAGATTAGTATTCAACGATCTGCAAAACTTTTAAGTTTAATTAAAGAATATTCTATAGATTTTTATACCTATTCTTGTGCATTGCTTTTTTGTTGAATATTGTAATTAGTCAGAAGAAGAATTTTGCATTTAAAATTATATAAATCTAATCATAATAGTAAAGTTATGTGAAGGCATGTTAGCCTTACTGAATAATCGCTGGATTTAACTATCTTAAATAATTACATAGATGTTGAAATTCTAATCAAACTCTTTATTGACTGCCAACTATAGATTAACAGTTTTTTTTCTCTGAACAACAAAACACTGCTGTCATCGTCAACTAAACTTCCTGCTATCATGGCCAGGCTGGCCATTCGTAACTTAACGAAAGATTTTAAATTTGAATTTTTAATTTACAGAACAATACAAACAATAAGATAATAATTAACTTCTTTACAAGTTATATAGTATTTTTAAGACTGTATCATTTTGAGTGTATTTCGTAGTTTACATAAAATAAACACTCTTTTTCAAATTCGCACGATTTGTTTTTATACAATTTCTTAAAAGGTGATCTCGGACGGCATGCATCTAAATTATTCTTGTGTTGCTGCTTCTACACGCTCTGCAACTGTTTAAAATTTTTCCTTTTCTTCGTACGGATTTTAGGATATAACTTCTTTTATGAATACGAGGTCACCTTCGTGAACCGCAGTCATTCAGATTTCGTTACGGTGCGCGAGGGTCATGACGTCGATGCTATAATCGTAAACCTTATTTGCTTAGAAATGATGTCACACATTAATATTAACGCTAAACTAACAATATCCATATCTCTTTCCTCATTATTTATTCGTTTTGTTACTGAAAAATCGGATGTATATCCTTAAAACATTATTTTAAAGTTATTTTGAAATTATTTGGATATATTATTTTGAGTTACTTTGAAATTTAACATATTGTTACGTTGCAATAGAAGAGAAACGGTGAAATTCATGATGCAACGAAAAAGACTGCCTGCTTTACAAATAAGGGACACGCTAATGAGCAGTCTCGTGACCGCAAAATCGCAACGCACGGCAACATGCGTTCACGCACGAGCGCGTGAAATCGGCGTAATAGAAAATCGGCGGCTTTGATCGGGCGGTGGTCGCGAGCGTGTCAAATTCGGTCGTTTAACGGCCAACGACCATGATGATCGCGATTCTACCGGGAAAACTATTCGACGGAGCCGCAGATCGGCGACGTCGTTCTCGTAACGAGGGACTCGACGAGCCGTGCGTATACACGAAGGCGGTAATCGGCGCAAACAACGGTGCAACGAGGTCGCGTGCCAAGAATTTCGTCCGATAACTTTTCGCCGACAGAAGTACCTGAGAAGGCGCATTATCGTCGTGCCACGAAACGAACGGCCGGCCGGTAGAAAGAATTATAAGAGCGAAGTCCTAAGCGGAGAGTGGTTCGTCTACTTTTTTTTCCGCTACCTGTGTGATTCCAATCGGCAACGATACTAATCCATTCCTCGAGAAATATCCTTCATCGGTATCTATGAAAAGACGAATGTATGTCAAAAATTTCACAACGACGTGAGATCGAGAAGAGTATTTACATCTTAATGGAGAGATCGCAAATCCCGCGGTCTTAGAATTTTTTTTTTGCGCGCGCGTACCACAAGCTCGGAGCGAATATCAGACTTTACTGTGCCCGTTCTGCAGCGCGTGTAGGTATGTCTCCCTGCGGAAGAAACGCCGGCAGAAACCGCGGATTTCACCGCAGGTTCCTCGCGTGCGGTACATCTTTTCTCGTGCAGCACCTCGTGCATCGGGTAAACGAAGGAGAGGCTTACCGGAGACATGGACTTTCGTGAAAGCGAATGTTTTTTTCGCGATGGCAACGGAAAGAAAGAAAGAAAGAGAGAGAGAGAGAGAGAGAGAAAGGGGGGTAAAAGGACCAGCGATCGCCTCCGGCCTGCCGCGGCGAGGCAGGCAGGCGATGCGGCAGGTGACTTTACGCTCGCCTGCAGGTAGTGAACGATTTGTGCGAAAGAGGACAACGCTCTCGGCGTGTCTGGCCATTCCGAATCGTACCACTTCGGCGGACCTAGACAACGACGACGACGACATGCCGGTTAATAGGTCGCCGTACTTCTTTTGTACTTCTACCGTTTCGAGCCCGTATGTAACCGCGCGTTACATATTCGCGGAAGCGTAGACGAGTTATATCGCCCGACACTTGTCCCGACTTGTATATAACGTATACATTCTTTTGCACACTTGGACTAACTGTAATCGCGTGCGATAATATTATCCTTTCGATTTTGCAGACATTTTTCCCCGTTTGTTTTTGCTCGCGATATAGACCGAGCGAGGTCGCGAAAGGCCGGGAAAAGAGGGCAACGATCTCAAAGAGCCGCTTCCTTAGAATCGTGCCACTTCGGACGCCGCGTAATTACGATCGACGTCGATTAGCGGTTAATAGACCGGCATCTTAATCGTTCGACTCGCGTGTAACTAGACCGTCTGGTCTTAATTATTTATGTAACAGCAATGAAACGTAAAAGAAACGCCGGTAACGGTTCGATGCTGCATTAATTGCATGTATACGGTATGTAATTAGCGATGGATAGAGCAAAAATTATTATTCAATAACAAGAAAAATATTTGTTTTGCTAGAACTCGTAACTAGAACTAGTAATATAAAAAAAAGTATGAAGTAAAAGGATGAATAGAATATCAATACCGTTGCACTTGGAATTTCTTGAAAGATGCGCATAATATGGCAAATTTTGTATTTTTTATCCATGCAAATGATCGTTCGGAATATAGCGCAAAGAAAGTTTCTACGACGTTGATCGTCGGAATAAAACGCTTCTTCCGATCGGTCGCATCAAAAGTTCGCTGAACGAATTCGAGCGAGATCGAGTAATTAGAGAGGCAGCCTATAATTTTCGTGAGAGAGAAAGACATGAAAGTTGCCCGGAGTGAAATCTCCATCCCGCTGAATTTTCGACAACCTCGTTACCGAGGGGGTTAACAACCCTGAGATTTCACGAGGCGCCGAGACGCGCGGTATAAAAATATACGCGAGAGGGTGGGAAGGGGAAAAAGCGTGAGACGCTGAGTCGCCCACGGGCGCCGGACCATACTTGTTCCTCTCTCTTGAGTCGTCGCCGAGAGCGTGACGACGAAGCAGAAGGAGCAGGAGGACGGGAAGAACGAGATGCTCCGACGAACAGGTAGTAACGGTACCGCAGCTTCAAACCGTCTTGTTTTATCTCGCATACATATATACCCCGTTGAAATAAGTAATTAATATTTTGTCTCGTCGATATATGGGAAGTATTCGACGTCTATCTCGCGCTCTCCGCACAAAATATGTCTTGAAAGAATTAATATGATCACATTTATACACATATGTACACAAAAAAAAAAGATTGCTAACAGCATTAACTAATAGCAATTTAATTGAAAATAATCTTGTTAATTAAATAAAAAGTATATTAATATTAATACTGTTATTTAATTAATTATAATAACAATATTAATGCAACAAATAACATTTTATTGAAACAAAAGCATGACACTCCTTATAGAAATTTAATACTGTAAGTAATTTTTTGGCTAGTGATTAATCATTTAAAAGCACTATTAAAAGCACTATTAACAGTGCTTTTAATAGTGTTTTTAAGTGATTAATTACTAACCAAAAAATCACTTACAGTATTAAATTTCTATAAGGGACGTATTTGTTCCATTAATACTGTTATTGAATTAACAAGATTTTTAATTAGATTGTTGCTGGTTAATGCTGTTAATAAATTTTTTTTTCGTGTATGTATGTATAGGGGAGACCGGGGCGAAGTCGTTACTGTTTTTTCGATGCCGATTTTTAACAACAAAACAAATAATTTTAGTAAAATGTAGTATACCGTTGTAAAGAGTAAGCCCTTGGCTACAAAATTTATACGGTCATTTTTGGTCGCTTTGTTAAACTGGTATAAAGTGAAAACGACAAAAGTGCAAAAATTGAAATGTCAAAATTGCCGGGGCGGAGTCGTCACTCCATTCTCAGACTGAATTTTAAATGAAAATTTATAATTCCGATCATGAAAAATGATAGGATATATTTTATTAATTATTTTTGAATAGAAAAATGGAAACATTAATTAAAAACACGATGTCGGAAAATAATTACCAAAAAAGCGCACACACTTATGTGCCCTACGGTCGCACGAAATGCACTGTTTCTCGTCAGCTCTATTCTGTCATCTCTGAGCACACGCAGCACATATTATCCAAGTCCTCGCCGGAATCCGACCACTGCTGCTTTTTTGACTTTGATTTTTGCTCTAAGCTTCCATGATATAGCTTGGTGACAACTTCGCCTCGGACACAGATTTTAAGTTTGATCGCTCATGAAATATTAGAAATCAACGAAAATAACAAAATTTCACTGGATTCGTGTTCAGCATGCATTACTTTTCAGAATTACTTATCTCGAGATTCGGAGAGAAAATAATATTTAAAATATTTAAAGTTTTCGACGCGCAAAAAATTTTACTTTTGACCTCCGAAAACACGTTTGCCTTAATGAAAATCATAACATGGCATATAATCTCACTAAACTCCGTTGGTCACATGGGCACCATAAGTAGTGTTTACAATATTAATGGTGAGTTCACACAACATATACAGATTTCGAGATAATTATCGAGTAGTAACGACTCCGCCCCGGTCTTCCCTATATTAACAATTAATAAGTGTATATATGCACTTAAGAACGTTCCTGAAGTCCAGCAAGTGACATAAGATTTTTACTTGTTAGTTTAACCTCGAAAAAAAAAAAAAGAAAGTGGTAGTATTATACCTCGAAAAAACCTAAGTAACAAGTGGTAGACGTAATCTTTATATCTCGAAAAATCTCGAAAAAATCTAATATTAACAATTAATAAGTGTATATATGCACTTAAGAACGTTCCTGAAGTCCAGCAAGTGACATGAGATTTCTACTTGTTAGTCTAATCATCGTCTTTTTCTATTGGTATAATACTTCTTGAGTTAGGAAAGCCAATATTAATAATTTATTGATAAGAAACACATAGTTTGCAATCTCGTCTGCAATACATAGGAAATAATATATATTTAAATATATTTCTTCATTCCTTAATTGTAATCCATTTTAATTGCTTGGTTTGTAAGAATGGCATATAAATGAATTAATTTCTATTTACGATCACGGAGAATACAATTTTAATAAAAATCTATTAGTGTGCGAAATCTTCCAACGTCCAAAAATTCAAAGAATGTAAAATATACTATTTTTTTTATTGTGTTATTGTTTATCTAAATGTACAATCATATACATTTTTATACTATATTTTCCTACTTATCTATCTACATCGGCAACGACCGATACATGTAAAATATCAATCGCATTGCGCGAATTATAATAGATTTTATGTTATTAAATCTGTTTGATCAAAAGTTATTATTTTAAGCCAGATCCAAATCAAGCGAACGAGTACAAACAAATGCGAATGAACAACTTGCTCCAGTGAATACAAACGGTGCAACAAGTTGTCCATTCATGTCTGTTCGCATTCGTTCGCTTGATCTGGATTCGACTTGAAATACATATATATTTTAAAGAGAAACTGCCATATATATTATATATACTTTACAATATAGTAAAAATACAGTAAAAAAATAACGTTTTTTGATATCTCTCGATATATTTTATTTTACATACCTCTAAGGTGCGTAAAATCTAGTATACACACCAGAGCCATTATTGTCTATGCAGCCAAGTTTAAGAAAGAACTAGGAACATAAACGAGATCTTTTTTTCATATCAGCAATGGGGCCGATAAAGCTTGATTCATTCACATTATTTGCGAACAGCTTATGGCCATGCTAACGGTATTGATAAAAAGGATCTGATTGTCATCTCAAATCTCAATATACATATATACATTATTCCTATTACGTTATTTTTTAATGGCAGATCCTTTGGCTTAATTTATTTAATATTGACACTAAAACTATATTTTTTGAATGAAAATCTTAAATCGTAATTTCTAATCTCTTTTAACTCGAATTATTTATATTCTTTTTATCAATTAATAATTTTATCAATTAATTAATCTCTGTGACAGCTATACATCGAATGTACAGAAGCACATTGTATTGTACAAACAACAAATAACAGTACTGAGTATTTTTCTATTATGTGCGTTGTTTGATCGCGTGAATACATTAATAAAATAAATATAATGGTAACAAATAAAACTCATGCACAAATAATTACAAAATGGTTTTATTCAATTAAAATAAATGTTCAATATAAAGCAAATAAACCAACATCCAGGGGTTGAATTACCTATCTGTAATAGGTAATAATCAACGAAAAAAAAAGAAAATTACATTCTATTTGATATTTTGCTGAAAGTATATTCCTAGAACATGATGCTAAATAAATGCGACAATAAAATAAGCTGAAAATTAAATAAAACATAAGCGAGAAACTCACTGCTATATATAAAAACTTCGTATTATAGTATAGAGTCAGCGAAATAGAATAACATAATAATGCGCTACTATCCTAATTATCGGACGAAACTAATGTTTCATTAGGTCCGATCATGGATTTAAGCTCTAGTTATTGCTTTGTATACACGTGTTTTAAGAAGAAAGAAATACATAACGGGTGGCTACCTGCTCGTCGGCAGATAAAAGTTAGTAGCAATCGATACACTTATATATCGACTATATAATTAATTATTTTCATTCACGACTGCATCCTAAAAAGGAACGGCGTATATTAAGTATATATTGCTATACAAGAGACATTTATATCACGATAGATCAAATATCATCCGTTGTAATTTAGAAACGATTATAGTATAATCGTTTTTGCTCAAAATTATTTTTTATTAGATATAAAATATAAATTAACTTTTCAACAGCGCGAGATCATCACAGCATTATTGAGAAAATCCTTTTCTAATTGTTTAATCTTGGCAGAATTCGAGTATTTTGAAAAATAGAAATCACTATAAATGATACGTACGATTTTATACTTCTAATGATTATAATTCATAATGAATAGCAATAATAATTAATTAGGTATAATTAATTAGAAATATAATTAATTATTATCATAACCGATTGTAATCATATGATAATTAATTAATATTAATTATACGCATAATTAATTATTATTAATTGTTATATAAATATTTTTACTGAATGGTCGATAGATATATAACAGAATAGGTATAACTTACAGAGTATCATACGCGATAATAAATGTGCCACGTACAGTTTTAATCATCTTCGTAGAGTGAAATTTTGATTTTAATGCTTCAAGCATCTATCATTTAGCATAATTGCTGAAGAAATGAGTAAAACATTATATTTGACATGGCCAATTTAGTTGGACACAACCGGCATGTAAAACTTGTGTTTCTGCGTGTCCCTGGTGTGTTTGAAAGGCGCCTGTTTCGCTTCCAGAAGAGCAGCTGGACACGGTCCTCTGTGCCTAGGAACGTATTCTCTTTTGTACATGCTAGAACTGACAGTACTACCGTCGCCCAAATTAATGTGGGACGCGTTCGCCTGCCTCTGGACCCTCTCCACTTTCTGAGTACTCTGCGAGAAATTGCCGTAGCTCTTCGCCTCGCTCTGCGAGTAGAACTTGCCGCCGACAGTCAGGTTGTCCTGCCGAACAATTCTCTGCGGGCGTTCGTAGCTGGAAGAGGCCCAGGGATTGACCTCTTTAGAGCTGCGATGCAGCGAGGTCAAGCTACGTCTATCACTGCTCTGCGTCGAATTACTGATGTACTGCCCGCTCTCGGCCAGATTTGAGATGCTCTTGCGCTGGTCCGCCGCCGTCGACGAGATCGTGTGTAGCGCCTCAGTGGAGGAAGCGGCGCCGCGTCGATGGAGCACCGCATTACTGACGTCAGCCGACGATGAGGATATCACGTTCTTGCGGTGGTGACCATACTTGGTGCCCGAGTCCACCTGCGATCGTTCCACGGTCGTTTGCCCGTTGAGCGACTGCCGGAATTCCGGGCTGCTCGAATTATATCGTGCCTGACTGGAGATTGTGTGCTGCTCGTGCTGCTTCGTCGCGGATCTCTGCCGACTTTCCACATGGTGCGTGTTCACGTAATCGCGCTTGGTCATTTCCTGATGATGACGCTCGACGTGATGCTGCTGCTGGTGCTGCTGCTTATGGAGCTCGCTGTGTGAGTCGATCGCGTAACGAGATGTATCCTCTCCTCGCATTTGTCCACGATGATTTAGCCCTTCCGCGATCGATCTATCATCGATTGTTCGATGACTCTGCATGTTCTGCGATCGGAAATGTTGTTCGTTCAATTGAGTTCTCTGATGCTGATGCTCGTGATGCTGATTGGACACTAATTGGGAGGCTGTCCTTCGCGAATCATCGATCGATTGAGTGGCACGACGGTCCGTGACATGTTGCGCCTGTTGATGATGAGTGACAGTCTGAGCATTAGCGGCTCTCTGATCGGAAGTTGTTGTACGTCTCACGGTCGTAACGACAGTTCCATCAGCCAAAGTTTGCGATTCCACGGTCTTTCTAGTGTCAGAGTCCACGTGGCTCATCTTGCCGGCGATATCTTTTCCTGTACGCTTCGTGTACGTATTGTAGTTACGTTGATTCGTCGTGGTCATCACGGTGGTATCGTCACCGAGCGAAATAGACGATTCCATATGCCTTCGACGATTTACCGGTTTGCCAGCGGGAGAAGGTTCATATTTGGAAGGTGTATAAGTATCTCTGCTGGTCGTCTTAGTTTCCATAGTGTCGGTGCTGATCTTCAAGTTATCTTCGTGCGACCTAACGTCCGCTCGCTCGCCACGAACCACCGTGTAGGTCGACTTGTGAGACGTTGTGCCTTCGAAATCGCCTGCCATCTTAAGATTGTCCTCTCTTTTTACGACTTCGGCTCTCTCCGCTCTCTTGGGAATGAAGTCGTCGCGTGGGCGTCCGCTAAAGTCACCTTCCGGCTTCAAATTATCGGCGTGACGAATCGGTGACCGTCGCTCACCGGGACCAATCTTATCCGGAGTTCTACGCTCGAAAGCACCCTCCGGCTTCAGATTGTCCGGGTGCTTGATCGGCGATCTTCTCTCCGCGGGGCCGATCACGGTCTTCTGAGGTCTGTCGAAATCTCCATCCGGACGCAGGTTGTCCGGATGCTTTTTGATCGGTACACGTTCGCCAACCGTGTACACGTAATCATCCTTGCGACGCACGTCGATAAATTCGCCTTCCATTTTCAAATTATCTTCGTGTCTCTTGACATCCACTTTCTCCACTCTCGTGATTTTCTTATAGTCATCTCTCGAACGGTGAATGTCCATTTGTCCCTCCATGCGGAGGTGATCCTCGTGCCGACGTACTTCCACGCGTTCTCCATTTACATATTTATAATCATCCTTCGGAGATACTTCCATTTCACCTTCGGGACGAAGGTTGTCCTGAGGTTTCTTAACCGGCGATCGATCTCCTCTCTTTGGAGTAAAATCGTCCTTGGGCACCATGTAGAAATCTCCTTCGGGATGAAGATTATCCTGGTGCTTGATCGGAGTTCTTCGCTCGGCCGGTTCCACCTTCTTCGCAGAACGTTTCGTAAATTCCCCTTCGGGCTTCAAGTTATCCTTCGGCTTCTTGACGATTGCTCGGTCACCCTTAATAGGCGCGGTTTCTTTCGGCCGTTGCGTGAAGTTGCCTTCTGGCTTCAGATTATCAGGATGTTTAATGGGAGATCTTCTCTCTGCAGGACCTACCGGTGTTCTCTCTTTCTCCGGCCGTTCAAAATCACCCTCGGGATAAAGATTGTCTTCATGCCTGATAATTTCACTGCGCTCACCACGAGTAGCTCGATAATCGTCGCGCCGATGAATATCAACGAATTCGCCTTCAATCTTCAGATTATCCTCGTGATGAACAATATCCACACGCTCGCGTTTAGACGTGGTCACGTAATCATCTCGAGATCGATAGACATCTATATCGCCCTCCATCTTCAAATTGTCTCGATGCACCACGACCTCAGTTCTCTCGCCTTTAGTTGGTTTGTAATCGTCCTTGGGCTTTCCTATGAATTCTCCCTCAGGCTTCAAATTATCTTTAGGCTTCTTTTGAATTGGTCGATCAACGCGCTTGGGAGTAAAATCATCTTTCGGTCGACCAACGAATTCACCATCCGAATGCAAGTTGTCCGCATGTTTGATAGGAGTTCTTCTTTCCGCTGGACCAATTGGTTTCTTCTCTGGTCTCTCAAAATCGCCCTCCTGTCGCAAATTATCTTGTGGCTTTCTGATATCGGCTCTGTCACCCTTCTTCGGCGCC
>NW_020211360.1:49551-51476 GCF_003070985.1 Temnothorax curvispinosus | reverse complement strand
AACTCGCCTTCCGGCTTCAAGTTATCGTGTGGTTTCTTTACAATTGGTCTTTCGGCGGGTCTGAATTCTTCAGGTTTCGGTCTCTCAAATTCACCCTCTGGCTTCAAATTGTCAGAATGTTTAATTGGAGTACGTCGTTCAGCGGGGCCAATCGGTTTTTTCTCTGGTCTTTCAAAATCGCCCTCCTGTCGCAAATTATCTTTCGGCTTTTTCACATCAGCTCTCTCACCTTTTTTAGGCGCTTCTTGCTTAGGCCGACGTACGAAATCACCTTCCGGTTTCAAATTATCTTCCGGCTTTTTGATTTCAGGTCGCTCTGCTTTCTTAGGCGAATAATCGTCCTTCGGGCGGCCTTCGAATGGACCTTCTGGCTTTAAATTGTCACGATGCTTAATGACATCCATACGTTCGCCTTTAACAACTTTGAAATCGTCCCGTGTTCTCATATCGATAAATTCACCTTCCATGCGTAAATTATCTTGATATTTAGTAATTTCAGTCCTTTCGCGTATTAAGAAATCGGTATATTCGTCTCTGGATCTATATGTTTCTATATCTCCTTCCATACGCAAATTGTCCGTGCGTTTAACAACGTCCATGCGTTCTCCGCGCACCGGTCGATAATCATCTTTTGGTCGTCCTTCGAATGGGCCTTCTGGCCTTAGATTGTCCACGGGTCTTTTAACGTCAGCGCGATCGCCTTTTGTAGGTACAACATCTTTCGGTTTACCAATGAACTTGCCCTCGGGTTTGAGATTATCCGGATGTTTAATCGGAGTGCGTCTTTCTGCTGGACCAATAGGTGCCTTTTCTGGTCTTTCAAAGTCGCCTTCGGGACGTAGATTATCCTCCGGACGTTTCACTTCCGGACGTTCGGCACGCTTTGGCGAGTAATCATCCTTTGGACGACCCTCAAATGGTCCTTCTGGTCGTAAGTTATCTTCCGGTTTCTTGACATCCGCGCGCTCTCCTTTCGTTGGTTTATAGTCATCTCTTGGCCGTATTTCGAAAGGTCCCTCGGGCCGTAAGTTATCCTCCGGTCGTTTTACTTCAGGACGTTCAGCACGCTTAGGTAAGTAATCGTCTTTCGGTCGTCCTTCAAAAGGCCCATCGAAAGGCTTTAAATTATCTTCTGGTCTCTTAACGTCTGCGCGAACGCCTTTGGTAGGCGTGAAATCTTCTTTAGGTTTAGCAATAAATTCACCTTCTGGCTTGAGATTGTCTGGATGTTTCACTGGCGTTCGTTTCTCGGCCGGAGCATATTTCCCAGGATGTGGTCTTTCAAACTCACCTTCGGGCCTCAAATTGTCCACTGGCTTTTTGACTTCTGGTTTCTCTGCCGGGCGATAACCTTCGTGACGAGGTCGCTCGAATTTGCCTTCGGATTTGAGATTATCCGGATGTTTAATCGGAGTGCGTCTTTCCGCTGGACCAATAGGTGCTTTCGCCGGTCTCTCAAAATCGCCTTCGGGTCGTAAATTGTCTTCGGGACGTTTTACTTCAGGACGTTCGGCACGTTTCGGCGAGTAATCATCTTTTGGACGACCCTCGAACGGGCCTTCTGGTCGCAAGTTATCTTCAGGGCGTCTAACATCAGCACATTCTCCTTTGGTTGGTCTGTAATCATCTTTGGGCCTCACTACGAAATGACCTTCTGGACGAAGATTATCGTCGTGTTTGATAGGTGTTCTACGTTCGGCCGGTCTAAATGGTTTGACTTCTCTATCTGGAAATTCTCCTTCTGGGAATAGATTATCTGGATGGCGAACTATAGATGCTCGGTCACTGGGACCATAAGGTATCCGCTCAGGTCTTTCAAAATCACCTTCAGGGTATAAGTTATCGGCGTGCCTGATTGGAGTGCGTTTCTCGCCGGGGGTATATTGATCTTTTGGACGATCTGTAAAATCACCTTCAGGGAATAG
>NW_020211360.1:48902-49541 GCF_003070985.1 Temnothorax curvispinosus | reverse complement strand
ATATTGATCTTTTGGACGATCTGTAAAATCACCTTCAGGGAATAGATGATCTGGATGGCGAACTATAGATGCTCGGTCACCGGGACCATAAGGTATCCGCTCAGGCCTTTCAAAATCACCTTCAGGGTACAAGTTGTCCGCGTGTCTGATTGGAGTGCGTTTCTCGCCGGGGGTAAATTGATCTTTTGGACGATCTGTAAAATCACCTTCAGGGAATAGATTATCTGGATGGCGAACTATAGATGCTCGGTCACCGGGACCATAAGGTATTGGCTCAGGTCTTTCAAAATCACCTTCAGGGTACAAGTTATCCGTGTGCCTAAATGGAGTGCGTTTCTCGCCGGGGGTATATTGATCTTTTGGACGACGTGTGAAATCACCTTCTGGTCGTAAATTATCTTTCGGTCGCTTTACTTCAGGACGTTCCGCTGTCTTCGGAGTAAAGTCATCTTTAGGACGTCCTTGGAACGGTCCTTCTGGTTTCAAGTTATCCTTCGGTCTTTTAACATCAGCTCTCTCTCCTTTGGTTGGCTGATAATCATCTTTAGGGCGGCCTTCGAATGGTCCTTCAGGACGTAAGTTATCCTCCGGGCGTTTGACATCAGCCCGTTCACCTCTGGTAGGCTTGTAGTCATCTTT
>NW_020211360.1:48744-48892 GCF_003070985.1 Temnothorax curvispinosus | reverse complement strand
CGTTTGACATCAGCCCGTTCACCTCTGGTAGGCTTGTAGTCATCTTTGGGTCGTCCTTCGAATGGTCCTTCAGGACGTAAGTTATCTTCTGGCCGTTTTATTTCATAACGTTCGCCGCGTTTAGGTGAATAATCATCTTTAGGTCGTC
>NW_020211360.1:25147-48734 GCF_003070985.1 Temnothorax curvispinosus | reverse complement strand
TTCACTTCATAACGTTCGCCGCGTTTAGGTGAATAATCATCTTTAGGCCGTCCTTGGAACGGTCCTTCAGATTTTAAATTATCTTTAGGTTTCTGTGGTTCTGGCCTGGGCAATAATATCGGTGTAACGTAATCATTTTTTGTGTGAGGCAATGCTTCGAAGGGTCCTTCGGGTCTTAGATTGTCAGCTCTTTTAATAACAGTAGTACTTTTATAATCTGTCTGATCAAACGTTCGAAATTGTTCCTGAGTGGTGGTAGTACTGTCAGTGATATCTGTTTTGCTGTAAAATCGATCGGTATCTTCAGGATATCTTGGTCGCCACTGAGGTTCACGCTCGATAATATGAGTCTGGAAATCTTCCTTGATATGAGAGGTACCCTGTAAAATAATTTAAAAAAACAATGACGGAACAGAAATCACATATATATGATTGTAAATAATAAAAAGATCTCGATCTGTGTCTCAAACCAACAAAGGAATAACAAGGGCCAATAATCGAGCAAATAGTAGTCGTCAAATTATTATTTAAAGTTTTTTCGAATCGACGTAGTATGTATTATTGAGATTGAAATAAACTTTTAAGATTGACATCTATATTATTTGCTCGATTATTGGCTCTCGTTTTTCTTTTAATAATTATAAATATTTTGATTAAAATAAAATTCAAAAGCTTTATTATTAAAACTACTAACCGTGAATTCACCCTCTCCCACGGTGAGATTATCCGTTCGTTTAATTATCTCAGCCCGTTGGATGCTGCGATGATCAATGTATTGCGATCGCGTCGTCGTTTCATCAATGAAATCACCTTCTATCTTCGTATAAGTATTGCGACGTATCGGGATCGGTCGTTCGCCAGGAGTGCCGGTGAAAACCAGCTCGGTCGTTGTTGTAGCTAGAAAATAACAAAAAATCATTTATTCTTTTTTTTACATCGAGTGTAGACAATTTTACGAAAAGACATTTATATTGATATGTATCTATATAAATCTTATAGGGTATCTATTGAGATCCATTTTATAATCAAAAGATTTATCAATAAGTTTGCGAGCGGAATCATCGAGCAAGTATCGAAAAAAAAAACCTTACTGTCAAAATCTCCTTCAAATTTCAAGTTGTCCTGCGGCTTCGTGATCGGCGCTCGTTCGCCATACTTTGGAGCTTCTTCCCGAGGTTTGCCAACAAACTCGCCTTCCGGTTTAAGATTGTCCTGTGGCTTCTTTACAGGTGCCCTTTCACCCCTCGTAGGCGCCTCTTGCTTTGGTCTTCTGACAAATTCGCCCTCTGGCTTGAGATGGTCTTGCGGCTTCCTGACCGGCGCTCTCTCGCCCTTAGTAGCCACATAATCGGTTCGTCTCTGCCCGATAAATTCACCTTCTGTACGTAAGTGATCTTCATGATAATATTTTGTTTGTTTCTCCACGCGCTTTTCGTCGTAATCCTGACGGTAGGAAGTCACGGTGTGCACCGGTTCTTCATGAAGAAATTCCAAGTGTTCTTGGGGCAAATTGTGCGGGCAACGATGACGTCTGAAATATCATCATTTGTTAGAATTCAGAAACAGATACAGCGTTCATGATATTACATTTTACAGATCGCGCAAGGAATAAATATGCTTTAAAAGGCATCCTCGTATTTAAGGGAAAGCAGCTATCTCTGAACAGTTGCGTTTATATTTAAAAGTAATAATGCTATATTTTATTAAACGAAACTCCACCTATACTTATTACATATACAACATATGCCTGTTTAATATTAAAAATATAAAAATAATATAAAATATAAAAATATATATAAAGGAAGGGGAAAGCGCTTGGGCGCACAGAAAATTCTTGTTATCCGCTTTCGTATTCGTTTGAGTAAAGCTGGCGCATAACAAAGGCTTGACGCATATAAAGATTTAAAAATGACGCAAAAAAGCATCAATCCTGTTATAATAAGTATAAAGGTTTCGTAGTGATTTTTAATATCTTGTTACTCTCGGAGTTAGTATTTGCGGGGCATATGCATTGGATATAAGGCAAAATTGTGATTGTATTGTTGCGCTCTGATGATTCACTCAATACGGCATTCTAAAATATTATATCCGCGGATTACTTTAATATTACATTATATATTACATTATATATTATTAATTAAAAACAAACTTTATAAGCTATTGTAAACTGAATAAATTATACGTTTTGTTCAACGTGAGTTAATTTAATTAACTCCAAACATTTACTATAATGCGAGTTTGTTTCATGCACGTGACGCGGTAGGGAAAGCCATTATTAGTCAGGCGACGCAGCGTACGTATTAACGAGATGCGATCTCGCGTAAATCGAGTTGTTATTGGTACATATTCAATTAATTAAACATTCTTCGGCTTGATTACAAGAATACCAATTAAGTTTTTTACAATGCAATTGCATTGGAAGTTTTAGATACCTTCCGGTTATAATTTAATATAACTCAGAGTATATACTTAAGATTTTATTGAACGACGAATGACGTTCCTTTTGACATTGATCGTATTAATTAGGGAAAAGCTTTCTTCTTTCTGTGAAAGGTACGAATTGCATCCTGTTGGTGATGTTTTCGATGGGCAATATCGGTTAATTAAGCGTAAATTATATGGGAAAAAAAGAACATGATATTGTTGCCAATATTTTATGCGAAACAATTTGGTTCATTTTTGGACAAGAGGTTTTCCTACAAAATATCCAATTTCTATGTGACTACATGAAGCAGTGTCAAAGTGCGCTCTTATTGTTCCTTTTCGCTCCTCTTCTTTGCCATTGGATGTTACGAAACGCAATTCCGTAAAAGCCAGACTTTGGTCAAAGTCGAGTGGCGTATTTTTTGTATTTTTTATTGGGTAAAACCATGTTACATGACACATTATGAACATCCTTTTAGAGCCGCGTTAAACCGGGGGAGGGAGAGAGAGAGAGAGAGAGAGAGAGAGAAGTTTTAGCAGACCTCAAAGTTAAGCAGACTTACGTAGAAATTTCCAACGACTAATCGCCTGCGAGTAGACGAACCGCAATTACTTCTTGAGACGGCCACGACACGACTAATTTTCTACGAACTTATACTCCGAGCCCGCGAATCTATCTGCACTACAAGTCTCTATCTGGGTCAAGATTTTCAATCTGACAAGACCGATTATTGTATATAATAATATATGTATTTTCATAATCATGGTCGTTATTGTGAAAAAATCACAAATTAAAAGCTAAAATAAAAAATATAAGCTAATTTGCTGAGATATTTTTTCGCCTTTAGCAATATTAAAAAAAAACTTTAAATAAAAAAATTAAAGAATTTAAAAGAGATTTAGAAGAAATTAAGTGCCACATTAATCTCCATAATCAGCCACTTTCCTTGAAAGTGATAATAAGTACTCTCAAAAAGTGATGATATGTCTAACGCAATTACTGAAGCTGTATGGTAAATTTGCACGATTCGTCACCGCCATGCAGAGCTACGTAGGTTGGAAAGTTCGAATAAGGAAGGAATCGTGCGATGACTTGCCATCCACCCAGAACAACTTGCCGTAAAAGGATCTGTCTCGTGTCCTACTTTGGCACATTATGCATACATATATGTATATAGTGTTTTCTGAATAAAAAAAATCTACATGCGTGATACTGCTGCTTTCTTAAAAGATCAATAAGTATACGTTACTGATCTTTTCATAGCAAGAATTGAATTAATTAATAAACATGTTCTTAATAATTAAAAATAATTTTATGAAAAAGATAAAACTTTTTCATAACGAAATTATGATTATATGCAGAAAATAATAAGTAATATATTTTGTATTGGAACAATATTAAAGCAACGTATTAAATAGATTCGTACATAATAAACCCGCGGCTTTGAATGAATTGCTGCAATGAATTTAATATAATAGGAAATATGGCCTTGAAGACAATCTCCTGTTCCTCTCCTCAATTTGCATCTCGACTCCGACAAGTTTTGTATTCTGATCTTGTTAATAATGTTTAGAAGTAGGTCAACCGTGTTCCTCTCTGCAGCGAACGTGCTGATAAGTTAAATTAAATCGCACTCTCGTGCTAGCTCTATAGTTGTTAATTATATTCCTTGTGAAATGTTTATCAATATATTATTAAGATTGATGCGTGTGCAGAAATAATTAGACGATGCGGTGGAATTTCGACCTAGTCTAATTTAAGTTTTATATTTGTACTAATTTTTTCTTTCATTTTTGTACCTTTATCTATGTATAATATTCGTCGATAATATTCGACCGCAAGGAAGACTCACCCGCAAGTACAAAGCTCGCAAATGCACTGTTCCTTCAGAGGAATTTTCGACAATATATCCGGTACCGGCACTGGTTTAGGATGGACTACGTCCTCGTCGAGAGAGTCTGGACTCTGATCTCCTCGTTTAGGCTTGTCCTGTTCCGATTTCTTCGGTTTTTCAGGCTTCTCGGCAAACTGACTAGATTTAGGTTCCGCAGTCGGCCTTTTCTCCGTAGGTTTCGTGGGTCCAGATCCTTTATCGGGTTTTCTAGGTGCTGCGGGTCTTTCTTCGGGTCGACTCGGCTTGCCAGCCGCCGGCTGCGGTTTCCTAGTCGGCGATGTGTAATCCCGAAGCTTTTCAGGTGACCTCGGCCGAACTTCGGAAGGTCTGCGAAAACCAATATCGTCAAGTTATAAATTGTCGCAGCCGTATTTTTTCTCACCGTTTAGATATAGCTTTAAAAAATACGAATAATTTAAAGATAAAATAAAAAACTTGATTTTTCATTCACCTGCTAAGTTCTGTTGGCCGCTGAGGACTTCTCTCGCGCTGTGGAGGTCGACTGGGCTTCCCAGCGGTTGGCGTCGATTTTGGTCGATCGTCTTCCCTGAGTCCAGGTATTCCACGAGGATAACCGGGCCGCTCCGCCGACGGTCTCCTCGTGGAATCCGCTGGAGATCGGGGTGCCGGGCCGGTGATGGCATCGAGTCGGGTGTCGTCGACGACATCCCGCGCTACCATGCTAGTCACCTGCTCTTTGTCGATAAATTTCTTCGTTGACTCGGTAACATCTCTCTGAAGAATACAACAAAAATCATCATTTATACAGGGCAAACTCGACACCGCGGCAAACTTGACACTAGGCTTCTTGCCAATTTAAATCTGTCGTAGAAACTTGTTTACCCTACTGCGTCTAAAGGCCTGTGCCCACGATGCTAGAACTTGGTCCAAGTTCTCGGACCGAGGGAAAGTTACTGAAACTTGGATCGTGGACACACCAGTTTTGCATCCAAATTCAGTGGGTTCACGATCCATATGTCAGTAACTTTTCCTTGGTTCGAGAACTTGGACCAAGTTCTAGTATCGGATACAGGCCTTTATATTGCCAACGGAATTTGGTAACATTCTGAGTGTAATTTCTAGTGCGACATAAGCGTTTTTCGATGATGAAAAGCCAGAAAAGCTGAAAAGCAATTTCTCTAATCTCTTGAAAATGTCTACTCTTTCATCGAGCTTTACTCTTCGAGCGAATCTATACAAGAAAGTAATTTTGATGGGAAATTCGATACTCTATACAAATCCGATAATCGTTTTTGCATATTTTCAAAATTTTTATGTTTTTGGAGTGACAAAAGTGAAAAACGACGTCCGGGGTAAAGTCGACACTAACCTCTTTCGATAAAGCGTTGTAAATAAGTCATTTGCTTTCGGCAGCAAAATGGTTCGTACGTACAAAAGAAAAAGACCAGCGGTAAGTAGATAAGGAAATGATGAAAGAAGCTGTACTTGCCTGAAAAAAGGAAAAATGAAAATTGTCATGCAGCCGTACGGCTCATCATGACAATTAAAGTGTGTGCGCACGTCCGATCGCGAGTTTACCTGCCTGCATCAATTGTTTTTCAGACACGAGTTCATTCAGAAGAAGATAATTGAAAGTTCAACAATTTATTTTCTCATTATTTCCAATGAATGTTTTACTTTTTTCCGAATTTTTGTACTTTCTAAATACACGATAAATAATATATTTTCACTTTCAGACAATAAAAAAATAAGTTCCAGATCAAATTGTGTCGATTAGACAAATAAGTGTCGAGTTTACCCCATTTTTCAATTTGAAAATTTATTTTCGCTTTATTTTTTTTTTCCTGGGGGCAAAACAAAGCGACGTACAGCAAAACTTCCTTAACCAATTTTGTACCTGAAGGAACACTCTTTAAATTTGTACCATTGAATTCGCTTGAAAATTTTAATTAGTTGTTGAAAATTGCCTTTGAAAAAATCGTGTCGAGTTTGTCCCGATCCCCTCTATATAACTTTCTACTTCTTACATTTTATTAAGTAATAACGAGATCTAAATATGTCAAAGCAGGATAATTAACTAATTAATATCTACTTGCAATGATTATCATTTTGCTAATAACGCTTTCACGCACAGTGCAATAAGCTGTATGTGAAAGCGTTATTAGCAATCGTTAGTGGCAAACGCTGTTAATTATTACACAGATTGTAACGAGTATTATCACGCTTCTATAAATTAATAATATCTAGAATTTTATAGCTGCAGCATTAGCGTTGTGTAAGTAACACTTTGTTCGTACTATAATAAGAAAGTACTTGCATCGATATGGCATATAAACTGTTAGGAAATGTCAAACGTAAATGTGATCAGTTATGGCTACCACTTGCAAACTTTAGCACAACTTTGCGCGTAACGAATGACGACTGCGTAGCAACATGCCAATTCGTCTAAAGTCAATGTCACAACAATTATTAAAAAAAAAAAAAAAATAAAGACCTATGATACTCGATCAGTATGCTAATCATAAACGCCTTGATAGCACGTTGGCAAAGACTTCGAGGCGCAATAACGACGTAAATGCGGCTTCGTTTTTCCGCGGGCGTTCATTACGAGCTTCAAACGTGCTGCATAATGAGCGCCGCGAGCATGAACGAGATTAGGAACGTCGGTAATGCTTAGTTCGACGGAATGCAGGTAACGCGAGATAGGTGTATATCCCGCTTTTATGTGCACGCTTACAGCGTATCGTGTAACGCGCTTGTCGAACCGTCAAACCTTACTTTTGCGATTTAGTTTCGTTAACGACATCACTTCCAGAAATAGATTATGAGTGTGATATCACCGCAATGCAAATTTATACAAAGATCTATACAAAATATTTTATTTTATAACAAACTCTCTATTACTTTTGTTTAAAAAAAATATATAAGGACTTTCTTTGCTTATAATTTCCATAATTTTCATTGAATCATCAATGAAATATCAATATACGAAATAAATAAATATTAACATTTTCGATTATTGTGCGGGATTTTATGCTTAGTAATTTTTATTTAATTTCATACATTTCGTCTTTCAAATTGCACGCAAGATATTCGCAGATTGTTTTTGAAATGCATTTATGCCAAAGCTGAAAATGTATGTATAATATCACATTATCAAATTGATAATCAATTTAACGTTACTAATGTTAACAAGCATTTTATAAATGTACAAGAAATTTATTCGATGTTTTAGTTCTACGTCGGGATTCTACATCACATTGCGCCATTGTGTATGCACTTAAAAAGTTCACGTGCCTATTTTCGATTTTGTTTGGAGCTGCTCATTATGCTCACAAGCACGCTCGCTCTTCAACCTGACTCTACAACAAAGTAAGGCAAATAACGTTTGCTGATACTATTAGCCAAATCCTTTGCTTGGTTTTTAACGAACGTAATTCTCGTAAAGCACATCAGACAAAGTTTTGGCATTTAATTAGCGGTTTAAGTAGCTTGAGTCTTTAAGCTGATTGCCCCTCTCCTCAACGATATCGAGAGTTGCCCATAATGAAGCTCGTTTACATAATTTGGATTTCACGTGCTTTCGTGATGAGTATAATTTTGGGTGTCTAGGAATTTTATATATTTAAGAACGATCCTCCGTGTTGCTGTTTTCGTAGTACTTCAAACAACTTAAAAAATTTCCCGCTTGAAAAAAATTTGACAAACGTGATTACGTGTCGTTAATAAGATATCATATTTATCGATGCCGTAATATATATGACACGACGAGATATCGCGCGCGCCTGCGTCATCGTAAAATAATAATACGGAATCGCGTCGAGAAAACGCGATCACGCGTGTTCGCATACATCGTATATGTATCATCGTGTCTCGATGCAAGTAGGCCACGCTTCTCTATAGCTGTTTGCATGTTGAACAATCAAAAACAACGGGGGCGTCCGTGTAACGTAGCGCATCGGGGTGAATTGTTTTCAATAGCGACGCCACGAAAATTGCTATTATAATGCAAATACACTCTCCGGAGAGCGTTCTTTCTGATCTTAAGATTTATGGAGAGAAGAATCTATTGGACGTATCCATTCACAAAGCGATAGATGAGGTAACACTTACAGGGAAACACGTGTGCGGAGCTTACTAAAGCATTTTATCGATCATCTCGAGACCTCGGAGTAAAGTCACGGCTGTGAGAATTGGAACGAAGCTGCTTTAAAGAAAACGAACTGTCGGTGTGATGCGGAATAAGTTACGAATGCCTATTTTTAATTCGTGCGGCGAGCATAAATGTGAGAATCTACCGCAAATTACTGGCGCATTCATTTTACAATGAGTTATCCTCGTGAGCGAAGCATTGAATGTTCCAACTTTAATGTTGGATGACGTGAACTTCGAAGCGTCGATGCCAAATATTTGCGAGAAGCTACGCGAACATGAAGTTTCAGATTGTTCCGAGCGTCGTTAGTTAGGAAATTAACAGTGAAAAATATCCTCGCTGAATCTTCAATATAAGCAACGTGTACGTTAATCGTAAGATTTTACGAGACGTGACACAAAATTTGAACTTATTTAATTAGAAGAAAATAGAGCGCGGAAAAAATGAACGAGTTTTTTTTCTGTAAAAGAAGAATAATTTAAAAAATTGAAAGAAATTGAGTAAAAATTAAGTATTGTTTCTGCTATAACCTTTAAATTTCAATCTTCTAGGAACACAAATGTTTTATCGCTATAGCAGTAAAGTCCGAAGTGTCATTTGTGGCATTTATCTTTATGTTCGATATCGACCCACACATTTCTATGAAAAAGCGTTACTTTCCGCCGAAGCGACGCAGTGTAAAACCCGTTGATACCCACGATTTTGTATTTACTGATTAAATCAATATTGAGTTGTATAGCACATGAAAATATACAGCGGATATATACAAGGTATTATTGCAAAATGATATAGCCTGATGTTACTCTGTTATACCGTTATTATTTTATTTAATGTTATCGGTCGTTGCTATCGATATTGTAACCGGCGATGAGTGACGTCAATGTACACGTGTTTCTCTCAGCGTGGCATCTCTTAACTAAGATTTCTATAGCACTTAAACAAGACGACCGTGATAAGCGAGGCGGAACACGCGTAAAATTCAATTGGTCGTGCATTAAATCGGTTACATTGAGCGGTGACATCACTGCCAAATTTGCTCATATTGGGTGCAATTATTCTGCATACGCTCGATTAAGCCTAATTGCAAGTGATTACACTTACACATGTCCGCGGCGGAAAAATTTCAAGAATTTTTTGTAGAAATGTGAATAATCATATTAATTTTTCTTCGCATACGTACTTTTGTAATAAATAATATATTTAAATATAAATAATACAGCGATAATTAAGTTGATTAGATGTTTTTCTACCACAATATTATTTAACATAATATTTAATATTACATAATATTACTCAGATAAAATGGAAAAAAGAATGATATCGCCTTTAGTTTAATCTGAATATAAAGTGATCGTGTTAATAATATTAACTTAATATTAGATTCATCTCAAAGAAATTCTTCTGGATATAAATATCAAGGTTCAGTTTTTAATTGAAAACAGAGGTTATCGCATAAAGCTTGTCGAGCGATGATAACATTAGAATATATCCATCATAAATTTCTGTATTATGCAATAACAACATTAACAACATATTGGCGATTTAAGACGATTATGATATAACGATTGAAATACGGTAGGTATATCGGACAGAATCGTTTCTCATGTGTGAAATATCGATTTCCGGTCGGTTCACTTTGCAATAATTCGATGAATCGGCCGGGCTCAGCCGTGCAGAAATTCGTATATATCAGGAACGCGACATATATACATTCTGCCTGTTTCAAACGCAGAAGATTTAACAAAACGAACTCTCTTTCTTTTACACTTAACCCTTCCCGTCCTTCTACGAACCCCGCCGTATTACGTCAGATTTATTTTCAACGGCGCCACACACGTGAACCTAACAACCTTCGCCCGATTTGGAAGTGAAAGTATTGTACGAGCCTTCTTCCGCAAGGACTGAGCTCAAAGTGTCTCGATAAGATTTTCATAAACCTGTTTACTGTCTGACATCCGATCGTTATTGACTATCAAAAAGTTAATGTATCGAGAAATTAAGTACATCAGTGTCAAAAATAGAAAGTTTAAATTTTCATTATTTGATTGTACTTCTAAAAATAAATATCGAAATAGAGATAATTTTTTTTTGTTTAAGTATTGTCCCGGAAAACCGGATGAGTTGTAGTCTTAGCAATTTCCTGTGAACAACTATTGTAAAGAGGCTGAGCTCAAAGTGTCTCGATAAGATTTTTTTTTTTGTAATTTTTTAATAAGTCTGTTTACTGTCTGACATCCGATCGCTAGTGACTATCGAGAAATTAATGTATTGTAAACTTAAGTACATCAATGTGAAGAATAGAAAGTTTGAATTTTCATTATTTGACTGCACTTTTAAAAATAAATATCGAAACAGAGATAACTTTTTTTTCGTTTAAGTATTATCCCGGAAAACCGGATGAGTTGTAGTCTTAGCAATTTCCTGTGGACAGCTAATAAAGAAACATTTTAACGTCTCGCAATTACTCACCACATCCTTGCGCGCGTCCGTCGTAAATTCAGCGATGACACGCTCGTCCTTAACATCGCGCGCGTCTTGCACAGAAGTGAATCTCGAAGACTGATCGATTACGTAAGAGGATTGCTGAAGCACCTCGGATGTACGCGTGATATCCGCACGCGTGATATCCGCGACATCTTCGACATATCTGATCTCGGTGACGTCCCTCTGCGTTTCCCGGTCTGTTGGTTTTCGCGCAATCGGAGTCGGCGTTGGTTTTTCTTTCTGATCCGCCGGTTTTTTCCCTTCTTCAATCGGTTTTCGTTCGTCTGTCGGTTTCTTTCGCGAGTCCTGCGATTTTTCGTATACAAAAGTACCGTCCCAGGTGGAGGCACCTGGCTTCGACGATCGCTGCGTTCTGTCCACCGGACTCTTTTCCGGCTTTTCATCTTTAGGTTCCGTAGTATCTTCCGGACGTTGTCGAGGCGACGGTTTAGGCCTTACGTCGGAGGGCTGTTTTGGCGTTTCATAATCGATCGGATATACTTTATCGTCCAAACTATCCGTGATGTAAACTTTGGATATATTTGACGAGTCATACGTCTTTGAATCGGTGACGTACGTTTGCTCGACCGTGACGGAGCTTCTATAATCGGCAGCAGAACCCGATATATCCTTCGACGTGTTCAATATCGTAATAGACGTTTTGTGATCAATGTCACTCGGTTTCTCTTTAATTGGGCTTCGCTTATCTACAGTTCCAGGCGTATCTTTCGGTATCTTTCGATCTCCCGGTCTTTTCTCTTCTGGTTTCTCATACACGAATGATCCGTCCCAGGTGGAGGCACCCGGCTTCGAAGGTCGATCTGCTCTGTCCACCGGACTCTTTTGCGGTTTAAGCTCCGTAACATCTTCCGGACGTTGTCGAGGCGATGGCTTAGGTTTCCCGTCGAACAGCTGGCTCGGCCTGTCAGAGTCGACTTCGCGTACTTCGTCTTCCGCGCTTCCTTTGATATAAGTTTTCGATATATTTGAAGAGTCGTATTTCTCCGTATCGGTGACGAATGTTTGTTCAACCGTGACAGAGCTCGTAGAGTAATCGGCAGTGCTCGTTGTATCCTTCGATGTGTCCAATATCGTAACTGTTCTGTGATCAACTTTGCCGGTCGGTTTTTCTTTAATTGGACTTGGTTTATCCACAGCTCCGAGAGTATCTTTTGACGGCTTTCTATCGCTCGGCCTTCTCTCATCTGGTTTCTCGTACACGAACGATCCGTCCCACGTAGACGAGCCTGGCTTCAGAGGTCGATAACTTCTATCGTCCGCGCGAGACTCCTTCTTCTCGAGGCTCTTAACAGTGGTCTCTTTAACGTCGGTAGTAGTTATTACGTCACCGCCAGGCAGGCTCTTCGCGGGTCTACGCGGGCCTTCTTGAATAGTCACTGTTTTTTGCGTCGTTACCGGCTGACCGTCGCGAATAATAACAGCTTCGACGGAAGTCGCCGAGAAATCGAGATTGGAGGAATCCGTGTAACTTTCGTGGGTCCTCGATTGCTCCATAACGACGGAACTTTCCACGATCTCTGACGTGCTGGATACATCCCGCGTGACGTCTCGAAGATCGATAGCGGTCTCGCTAACGTATGTCTTTTTGCTGTCCACTGGACGAGGTAGTTTATCCGGTAGTTTACTGTCGATGGATTCTCGGCTAGGTGGTCGTTTCTTCTCCAGCGATTTTTCCAGGACGAAAGTTCCGTCCCACGTCGACGATCCGGGCTTGGTACTTCGCAGATCTCTATCTTTCGGAGTCTTCTCCGGACTTCTAGGTCGCGGAGACGGACTGGCCCGACGTTCCGTCGTCGAAACTTTGTCTCGCGACGTATCTCCGTCAAATCTAATCGTCGTTTCGACCGGACGTCCCTCGTAAACGACTGTCTCGTACATCGTGGATGTCGTACTGGCGTCCCTGACGTCCGAGAAACTCTGCTGACTCGACGAATGTTCGACGATGTACGAGGTGTTCATGACATCCGCCTCGTTGATCGAATTGTCTTCCGTAACGTCCCGAATATCGACGGTTTTTACCGCGCGTCTGTCCTCCGGTCTTCGGCGACTGTCAGGTGTTGTCGGTCGCTCGTAGACAAAAGTGCCGTCCCAAGTGGACTGACCAGGCTTGTAACAGCGCGAGGTCGTGTCTACTATTTTCGACTGTTTTTCCGGACTCTTAGGAGCGCGCGCGATTTTATCCTCAGGACCATCTTCCTCCAAAATCACTTCGGACACCGACGTGACCTTCTCGACGTTCTTCTTGTCGCTGGAAATCGCGTACTCGACGATGTAAGACGCGGAGACCGACTCGGAAACGCTCGAGATATTCTGTTCTGCGCTGACATCCTCAACGTCCACGGAGTCTTGACGCTTCTCCGTTCTGCGGACAACGGTGACGTCCGAGGAATGCCTCTTCACGTCGTCCCGCGACTTTTCGTAAATAAATTCACCATTCCACGCGGAATCGCCGAGTCTGCCGGGTCGTCGTTGCGACGGACTGGATACGCGAGCAGGGTGCTCCTCTTTGCTTGACGGCTGTGCTGTGCCGTCGACGTGGATCGAGCTCTCTCTGCTTACGTCACGTCGCTCTTCGGAAATGAATCTGGTGCTGTCCGTGGCACCTTTTACGACACGCGTAGTCTCGGACGACTCCTTTTCGTATGTACCGTCCGTGCTTTTTTCCTTGAAATCTCGCCTCTGCGTCGTTTCCACGACATCGTCGCCGCGATCGTGACGAAATACGTTGACGTCGGACTCGTTACGCCGTCTCGGCTGCGTCGCGATTTTCTCCACTACGAAGCTCCCGTCCCACGTTGAGTCGCCGAGCTTCGAGTAACGAGACGGCCCTTTCGGATATTTTTCGCCGGCGAAATCCGTCGTGTCCGCGGCGGCTTTCTCCAACGTGACGTCGCGAAGATGAGTCGTCGACCGTTGACCTTCGTCGACTATCGTTTTCGAATCTCGAGTCACGTTTGAAGACGCGGTCTGATCGATAACCTGGACCGAAGAGGTCTCTTGAGTGACTTTAATGCTTTCACTGTCCCTCGCGTCACCGTGAGTCTTCGAGCTTACAGATACCGTTTTATCAATGACATTT
This sequence comes from Temnothorax curvispinosus, assembly GCF_003070985.1. Lineage (NCBI taxonomy): Eukaryota > Metazoa > Arthropoda > Insecta > Hymenoptera > Formicidae > Temnothorax > Temnothorax curvispinosus. Next base: position 34,717 of record NW_020211360.1, on the reverse strand, counting down.
TTACCCTTAGGAGTGACGGGCTTCTCATAGGTAAACGTGCCGTCCCACGTGGATTGGCCGGGCTTGTTGCAGCGCGTGGATATCTCGACCTTCGGTCTCTCCGACTTCGAATCGCCGCGCGTCTTCTTACCGGTCCTCTCGATATCGTCGGTATTTTTAACGACAGTTATGTTGGAAGGTGTGACTGTCCGCTCGCTGTCAACTTCCCGGCTCGACGTGGACATTATCCTGCCGTTGTTGTCGGTTCTTCCTCCTGTCTCGCGTATTCTCGTGGTGCTCGACACCGTCTGGCCGTCCTTCGTTACGGCCTTGCTCGTTTCGCTGTTCACGTGCGTACTCTCGGTCGATCTCGATGCCGTCTGAATTACGGGAACGTGAGCCCCATTCTCAACGTCGTGAGAAATCGCAACGATGGAGCGATGCCCGCTACGATCCTCGCTCGCTGATGAACTCTCGACCAAGATGCTGGAGGAGCTGCTCGACTGCTGCACCGTTGAATGGGACGCGCTTTGACTTTGCGTCTGCACGGACTGGCCGGCTCGTTCGTGACTTTCCGAAAGAGATGTCGCGTGCTCGCGCGGAATCTCGCGCGTCGTCTTCGCTTGCTTGATCGATTGCACCTGCTCCCCGGCTATGAAGTCTTGAGAGCTTTTCCCGGTCCTTCGGCTGGACGACGAGCTCTGCTGGACGGTCTGCGGAGGTGTCTCGATAACTTTGATAACGTTACCTTTGGAATCCATGATGACCTCGCGACTGGCGCTCGTCACCTCCACCACGCTACTTCTGGATTCGCTTTCCTTCACCTGATTCGACTCCTCCACGACGCTGGTCGAGGACACGACCTCGACCGTCTCCGTCTTCGCCACATCCGAGGACGTCGAGGTCGTCGCCACTTCGTTCTTCGCGGTCCCCGTGTTCTTCATCTTCGACACCGTGCCCTTCTTGTGAATAGTCATCGCCGCGCGTTTTTTCCGGTCGCCTTCACAACCCGATTATTTTCGACTAATTTTTCCCGATTCCAATAAGAATTTTCACACAAGCGCGAAAGACTCGTGATCGTGTAAATGCGTGATAAAAATCGAGAGAAAGCTTTTAAAAACCGCGCATCCACTGCCGACCGCGCTAATTTTTTTTTTTTTCAATCACTGTTAACTTCGCCGCCGATTTTAGATCCTAAATATAAAAGAGTCCTTCGCTTTATCGCCCGGCGTACAACCGTTTATCATTCAGGCACTCGGTCTTAACTATACGTTACACCGCTCGCTCGCACGCGCCCGCGCCACTCATCGAGTCTCCCAGACGTACTGAAGCTCGGCTGTGACCGGCCTCGTTTACAAACTCGTTTCTTCTGTATGATTCTCGGGACTTTCTTTCGCCCGCGTCAGATACGTGCGCGCGGAGTCTCTTTTCGCTCGCACGTCGTAAACTCCGAAATTCTGTTTTTCTCTTTGGTCACTCGGGACTAACAACAAGCCGGCTCCGTGATTGCGAGAGGTGATGCGAACCGATGTTCTCGGTCCGATATTGCGAGTCGATGTGGCATCGGCGGTTACTCACCGCCGCTGGTCTAGGTGACCACCACACGATTCTCTCCACCGTTCCTCTCCGTTCCTCTCTCCCGTCACTGACACTGACATATACCAACCATGGATCTTTTATGCCGGTGAACACCGCGGCACCCCTACTTTCCGCAAGGCGACGCGACGCGGCGGTGCCTCTCTGCACGTTCGTGTGGCCCGTTGGTTCGGCGTGGGACGTTGCCACCCATCCTCGTGTGTCCCACACGCCGCTCCTGATCGTGACGTGGGACGTATTCGCGATATTGTTCACGACCGGCACCGCGTGTTAGAATGCGTGACCCCGTGAACGCGCGCGTACACACCGCGCGCCGCTACCGTTCCAGGTGTATCGCTTATGTTGCTTACAACGCTACGTATTTGCCAGATTACAGTCCGTCTTTCTTTCTCTCGCGGCTTATCTGCGACTTATCTTCGTCGTGCACGTATTTACACAGCGATAGCGCGAATAACGCCGCACGAATATACGCTTACGGGTCAATGTCAAATTCTAATAAACCTAGTCGGACAAATTCCAAAGCTCGCGCGACGCCGAGATAACGGGAAATATTCGATAATATTATTAAAGGCTTAAGAAAAAATTATCCTTTGGTATTTTGTGAGATACTTCACTTTCTTAGATAAGCATATACGTATTACCGATTAAATTTAACGTAGAGCGTTTATGAAGCAAAATAATGTCGAGACACTATTATTATTTCTTTTACTTTCCATTGCGCGCAATGAGCATTACTCGTTACTCGGTGGCATTTAACGTTACATCGACTCATGTATTTAGACGCGCTTCGTGCACATGTAAGTACGCATACCACGCATCAGCGTATGCATTACGTAATACACACGTAAACGCAGGATGTGGTCTTTTTATCTTTCCCGTGTTAGTGTGCACGCGTGCACCTGTTGATCTCTTGTATGTACATCTCGTGTGGATAAAATTCCAAACTGGATTCCAACATAGATCGACTTGTGCAAAATGTAATTTCGCGTTTTTAAATATTTAAATACAATTAAATTTTGTTACAATATAAGCTTTCAGTCGCATGATATTATTTCTATCTGTTTATAAACATCCAAACATTTTTTTATCATGCGCAGAATGATATCTGACAAAAAATTATAATATAATATAACAACTCAAAAGCAACGAACTATACGTGGCATTCGATACGTGGAAAAAGTATCCAAAATGGAGAACGGTCGATAAAAGGCGAGGAAGTCTTATAAAGACATGTTAGCCTACGCGCGACTTGAAAGTTTCATCTCGATGCTTATTTTTTTATAAAAGTTTCGCGCAATGATTCACACACAGCGACACGCCAGGGTTCTTTCTTTCAATATTTTGCGGCGAGAAAAATTGCGGACCGCGAGCGCCGCGAACGCGAACAGAAAACTCGGTGGGGGCCACCTTCGCAGAACCGGTCCATCGTGATGCCACGGCGTAAACCGAGCGATGACGTAGGCTGCAGAACTACGACGACGATCGCAGCCGGTGTTTTCTCCCGGACGGACAAGTGTCACCAATGTCCATTATTTAGAGTTAGAGACAATTGAGACAGTTGGTTATTTCGGATGAGACTCTCTTTAACGAGTTCAACGATTCGCAGAGAGGTAATCGTTTCGCCGATTAAACGAATGAATTCGCACTTGTAGGATAGGTTCCAATAATAATACATTAGAATAATTGCTGTAAATTATTTTACTGATCACAACAATCATATATGATGTAATACGTTATTTTCTCGTTATCATTACTGTACGTCGAATTGGGACATGCGGCTGATAAGAAGTAAAAACATTTCGATATCATTAGTAAAGTATTATAGTAGTGACTTCATTTCTTTATATAATTGCAATTTATACCGAAGAATAACAGATAACAGTGCCCGAGTATTACGATCTGTGATAAAAACTCCGATCGGAGAATCAAGTATGCTAAGTATCTTTCGTTGTTGTATTCGCGATTGATTTATCGGGATAAAAATGCGACAGGACGGGGAAATCATCACTCAAATTATACTAATTATAAACTAATTATTAATCAATTGTACATGTCAATTTCACACCAAGTTGAAAGAAAAACGTTTTTAAAAAAAATTAATAAAGAGACACGCTCTGCGAGCAAAAACGTTCGAGTCACTTGTGTTTGTTTCCTGGCGTATTACATACGTCCTTGGAGATAAATCGGGCGAATAATTTTCTTATTTGATTGAAATATTAACACACTCGAGACATAAAGTCCATTCGTGGGCGTCAACGGCGGCGCAAGGTGTGCCTCACTCGTTAAAAAAAATGCTCACGTACACTTACGTCTAAAGACGTTTATTAACTTCAATGAACACGTGTTCCTTCCAGTGATTGCGGTACACATACGTAATGAGACGCGTCATTACCTATATGGAGGAAGATACTATCGTTGGAGGCATTACAGACCGAGCCGGAGTTGATACCGTATGACAAATAGCGTCGGGATTTATTCCGTATTTACATGAAGAGATGCAGATGGCCGTAGTAACAATTGAATTCAAGTATCAAACTGATTTACTTATGGTATAACTTTCGTACCAACTTCGTCTAACGGTAACCGTAATTCAACTGACTCTTCGTCTCTATTTGCATTATAGCCGTTATTTATAACAAGTCAGAGTCAAACGAGCTGTAAAAATAATTCTTTATTTTTTTATATTCAAAAGAACGTGGAATTGTATCAAATAATAGTTATTGACTCTTCTATATTTTGTAACGTACATTCGAATGACCTACAAACTGCAGTAATTCGATAGCTATCTGTTAAAAGTTAGCTTTTCGCGCGGCGCATCCGTGGACCATTTCACTTAAAGAGCGAAAGCACCACGCCCGTCGGTTCGTGTTTCCCGTAAAAAGCGACGGTGGGTCACGGCGTGGGTAGAAAACCAGACAGCGTGCGGCTTCTCAGTTCGACTTCGATGCACCGTATTTGGCGAATGCGTCGAAATCTGTAGGCGAACCGGTAACCGATCGAACGCGTCATCCACGTACCACGAGCGTACAGTTTCTGTCCGTGTCATTCGAGTTCGCTGAAAAACGTTACTGTCGTCATTTCCCTCATGTTCCGCGAGATAATACAACTTTCGCCGACCTTACTTTCGTGCGCGAATTTATTCGCGAACGCTGGATGACTTTTAATTGCATATAATGACAGAAATAAATGCACTTGATGCACTTTGATTGTCATATTACTTATATCTGGATGACGCGTGAGTTTCTGCAAGAACCTATTTATGGTTGACAGTTTTATTTACTCGGTTAAGAATGACTTTATTGAGTATCTAATTGAAAAACAATAAAATATTAAAATAACGCACTAAATTTATTAAACACAAAATTATTCACATTTTATTTTTTATAATCGGTCTCTACTATATTTTACAAGACAACAGTCGCACATTTCTCAACTTTGGGCCATGTAGAGTTCAATGTCGAGATCAGTTTGGTAGTGGTTAAAAATAGATAAACGTTACTTCGAATTTTTGACATGCCCAGAGGTGGATTTAAATATGCAAATCTAAGCCACACGGCGCCTCATCACGTTACAGCTTAGAGCCTAACATGTATAACAAGATGCCTAAAGCCATATCTGATCCCTTGCGAATTATTCCTGACCTTTCTGGGACCGTACGAAGTCGCGTACGCAACATACGTGATTATTCATTCCTCGTAGCATGAAAGCACGCGTCGGTCCACTTACGTTTTTCCGTCGAGAAGGACGCGATCGAATTCCAGGATAGTGGCTCGCGGCAGGAGACACGCCAGCCGCTTACCTTAACCAGCGATTGATTTCGCGAAATATATCAGTGAGCGTTGCGTGCCGCGCGTACCGAAATGCTGCGCGTTTCGCAAAACGGGGGGACGGGACGAGCCGCGGCACGGATGCTTATGGTTAACGGGGCTAACTTTATGCGAGATGAAGAAAAAGTCGATCGCTCCCCGTAAATCAGTTTGGCACGGCATCTTTCTCCCGGGGGAGAATTGAAAGCCCATGCCCAACTCGAGAGAAGAGGCCAGGCTCTCCGTAATGGATAGCGCCATAATGAAGTACGGCACGGCGGACTCTCTCATTAATTAACGTTAAAAGGGAAACTTTTGTAATTGCGCTCCTAAGACGAAGCGATGCAGCCTGACCTCCTCCGCTGACGCGTCGTTACGTCGACGTCAGAGAGAACCAGACGGCGGCGCGTCGTCTTGGAAAATCGACGCCCTTCCAGTAATTAGGAGTGCCCCGAATTTATTATATTATGCTCCCCAAATCCTTTACGAGTGCTACAGTCGACACATTATTCCGGAAGTATGGCAATTTCCGCAACATTAACTTCAATTAACGCAAAACTACGGGACTGCGCGAATACGATATTTATTTAGGAACTCCAGTTTCTTTCGAACGTCGCAATCCAGACGCTGCAGCGCGCTGTTCCGGCAGTTTTAAACGGTCACATTGGCTTAGACCCGGTTTTTCATTTGAAGATAAATTTAACTAGTCAGGTTACTTTCACTTGAAGATTAACTTTTAGATTAGCTGTTATATTACGTTTTTCAATGTATAATTGTTTGTTGATCGATCTTCAGTAAACCTTTACACTCAAAAAACTTCTGATGTTGGTATTACAACAGAAAAAGCTTATAATTCATGTAATATAGGTATCTATAATTTACGCAACATTTACTATAAGTAGATAAATACAATAAGTTAAGAATAATATTGAAAATAAAAGTTTTAGTTTAAAAAAAACCTGTGAGAGCAGAAATCGAGACGATGCAAAAGAATATAAATTGAATACCATAAATAATTACAGAGGATTTGTTACACATAAGCTAACGATAGTTATTACGAGAACATAAAAAAAAGTTTGACCACGAAAATGCAATGCAAGTGCAATGAGGTATTGATATTCTTTTGCTGTAGAAAATTGTAATGTTAACAAATTTCGGTTTATCTTGAAATATCAGTCCTGGGACTAACTACTGCGATTAGCAAGAAAATATTTATAATATTAATATTAATCTATATACATTGTTCTGTTTTTCAACTGTAGATAGTCGAAATTTAGAAAAGAAATCGAGATCACCTAGTTCATCAAAATAATTCGATCTACGCCGAAATATTTTAGGTCTTCTTATAAATTCTTCTTCACTGCTATAAATATTTACATCAAAATTATCGAAACCTATGTTGATTAATAATACTCACAAAATTCAAATTTTATTTACTTCAGCATAAAAGAGCTATAAGATGGGTTGATCTTCTAAACGTAAAAACTGAAGTTAAACCAGTCAATTTTCTGGTAGTAAAAGTTATCACTACGAAACTATTAATTTAGTGATCGACTGAATTAAAAAGCGTAATTTTTATTTTAAACTTTAGATTAAGTTCTATCTAAACTACAAGCTAGTCTACAAGTTCTATCTAAACTACAAGCTGCTAATCTAAACTACAAGCCCTGATTCTGTAACTCTTAACGACAATGTCGTTATCGTCGTATTGTAGTTGCGCGGGTATACTATATTATATGGCAAAAAAGCTGCGCAACGACAATATAACAATAACGATACTGTCGTTAGTTACAGAATAAAAAAAAACGAATGTTTAAACAAAACAAACGTGTCATTAATGACACGAGTTATATCAACACCATGAAGTCATTGGACGTAAAAATCATGATTATTTACGCGCACGTGTAATCACGCTGCTCGCCTAGACACAATAGATGTACTGTTCGCATACTGCGTTAAGGTGCCTTTTCACGTTGACGCTCGATTTTCGCTCATTTTCAGCAAGCAAAAATCTTGAAAAATAATATTTTTTATTTATATATATGTATCCATAAAATATTATTACTTGAAGATATTACTTGATAATAATTAATATTTTACATATTTCGAAGTCTATGTTTGATTGTACTGGGACTGATTAACGACGATTCAACGAGACGATGCTGAATATTAAACAAATTCAACTTTATTTCTTTGACGCTAGCGTCAAAGCGAAACCACCACGTTTACCTTGTTGACGCTCATTTTCAGCGTCTCATGAATTGGCACCTTTACGATAACCGTAACGCTCGCGAGTTTTTCTTTTTTCCTTCAGCCGATATACTTTATAACGTGATTTGGCCTTTCTTCCAAGGACGAACTGCGAACGTCAGAATTCTGCGGTATACCTTTTTACGCCAATTCAAAAGTTCGTGCTCGTCACCGAGCGCCTTCTCCTTCAAGGATCACCCGCGGGCTTTCAGGCACCAACGTTTTCATGTGCGTCCTGATTGTGCACATGCACGCCAAAAGCGGTCATACGAATTTCGCGTCGGGGTCGTCCGGGCAGGGATAAGCCGCGAATATGCATTTGCAGCCTATGATGTCATGAGCCGTTTCATTCCTCTATCGGGCGTCAAGAGTCTCCGGAGAGAATTCTTAATACAGCGATAAATATCTGAGAGTAACTCCGAGCCAAAGCGTTCCGAGATCTCGCGTGCGCTTTGGCTCGTACAACGAGAGCATGTCCCGACTCCCGTCACATACATATACGACCGTGACACTAAAACGCAGGCAGTGGTTCTCGATTTATGCTCTTATCATCCTCCTGTAATCTGGGCTTCCTTTCTAATTTCCGGATTTAAGGAATACGCTTTTGAAGAGAAATATTTGCATAAAATATTTCAGAAAGAAGAAGAAGAAGAAAAAGAGAGAAATGAAGAGAAAAAGAAGAAATTCTCCGTTCTTATATACATCAGAAAAATATGGCTGCAATTTGCATAAAATATTTCGGAAAGGAGAAAGAGAGAAGTGAAGAGAAAAAGAAGAATTCTCCGTTCTTATACCTACATCAGAAAAATACGACTCTAATTTTAATTTCAGTTTGTAAGTCAGTTCAGGTCAGTTGCGAGAAAAAAAGTGTAGGACAGGGCTCGTTCTACTTTGACAATGGACAGCTTTGGACAACGAGCGAATTTGCCAGCCGTCCCTCGCTTGTAAAGGATGGAAGTGCACCCACCTCAAACGTGATTAGAATCTTGGTACTAATCCCGGGACAAATTGAATCGCGGCCACCGATGCGCGTCGCTCGCTGTGACAGCCGATACAGAGAAATGCAATTTCGGATGGCACGCACGTATATAAGGCGTGACCATGCGACACGGAAAATTGACACGATTATCGATAACCGCGTGTACACGATGCACACCGCGTGCATCTATCTCTCTCTCTGCTCTCGTGCGCCGCAGGCATGCACCCGGTCAATGCTTACAGTTCCACAGTCCCTTGTGCTTAAACTGCCTTTAGGAACCGGTACATGATCGATACACCGCTTTGTAATCACATGCATGCCGCTTGCATAGGGCAACGTCATCAATTAATTAATATTTGCAATATTCAATAAAGCGTCCGACCGACCTAACCCATGATCTTTAGACAATAGAATCACCGATAATTATGTGTGCATGTCACAGGACAATTTAACTATTTTATTTTAAAAAAGCATGCTTTTTTTAAACAGGAAAGTCGTTGAGATTTCAACAAGGCTGGGGGGAAATATTAACCCTTTTGTAATGTGTAATTTATGAAAAGGGTACATAATTGTGTTAAACGGGCTAAATTTACAAAAAGCAGCGTGTATAACTATTGTCCGTTACGAATACAAATAAGTTGTTTTACAGTTTTTACAGTAATTAATATTAATCTGAACTTTACGAAAAACATAAGTAGCTTAATTGACTGGTTGCGTGCACGTGAACCGCCTCCTCTTTGTGCAAAACTTCTCTGATAAGATGTGCATCTTTGACGTAACACAGATACACATATATGTTGCATGCTTGCGTGCAATCTATATGTCCTAGATGTGGTTACCACGGCTAGTATTGATGAAACAATGAAGAGATTTATCTATTCGCATCAACGTTATTGCAAATTAACAGTGTAATACACACACACACACACACACACACACACACACACACACACACACACA
>NW_020211360.1:19314-25137 GCF_003070985.1 Temnothorax curvispinosus | reverse complement strand
CACACACACACACACACACACACACACACACACACACACACACACATTACACACACTTGAAAAGGATATCTTTTACATGTATTATGAAACATATACGAATATAGTAGAGTACTTTGTTGTCGTTCGTGATAATCGTGAGTCAGCACAAACGAGGTGTAGGGAGTAATTCAATTTTTTTATCTTTAACTATACATATTTAACTACATATTTAATTATCTTGCGTACAATTTATTTGTTTCACAGACATAATAATCATTCCGATACGCACTGTACAAGGTCGCGCTGCTCTTTCAAACATGTTGACTTGTTCTAAAACTGGTTTAAAATGTATTTTAAACTGGCTTTAAAAAATGTGGCATTCTAAATATGTTAATGCAACTTTATCTAAAATGTCGTATCGTGACTTATTTGCACCTAATTTTATGACTTTAAGAAAAAGCATCTTTTTTGAAGAATCAAAGAAAAACTTTACACAAGTACGAGCCAATTTAGCAAATGTGTCTAAATATTGAAAGATTATTTATCATAAGATCATGATATTAAATTCTCAATTTTCGTTAAATAATTGGAAAATCGCTTATTATACATTCTTTCAATAACATGCTACTCGGCAAATATTCGAGATGAGTCAAAGGTTAGAACCTGCCGCATCTCCTTGACCCAGCTGTCCTAGCTTAATCTAACGCTTGTCCTCGTGTTCGTCGGCTACGTTCGAAACACGCGACGGCCAGCGTGGCATTGGTCCACGATCGCCCGCGATTGGCGGATACTTTTGCGATGCGAATGGTGACGGCCGATGCGATTGGTTCCTCGCGCGCGGCCGCGTTCTCCACGCGCGCGTTGATTCGATATCTTTGCAGACTTGACCGACCAATCATCCTCTAGGAAACTCTGCCGTCCAACTCGTTCGTTAGAAACCTTCCATTCGCTCTTGCTCTCGCGAAAGGTGAACGTTCTAATATTGTCAAGGAAGGTTCTCGAAGTGACCGCGTGCAACGCAACGAAAACGCGCCGACCGTAAAGTCGTCGCTCAACCAATTCCGCCATTTTAAGTTAGTTTCTTTTCCCCGCGTCTTCGATTAAAATAAAATTAAACGCAATCCGCTAGTTTCCTTAACAAACAAGTCGCCGTCCAGTCACATGGAATTCCGAGAAGGGATGAGTATAACGGAGCTAATCGAGGCTAACTTCACGCTGTTTCGCGTCTCGGTTGGACACTCGTCTTTGACAGAAAAGTGTAGGACTTTTATTATTTTCTATCTTTCCGACCCATAAATCCAATCTTATGATTTCAATCTCTTAATTTAATTTCTGGCTCGTCCAGTCGGCAATAAAATAAACTGCTGCTCCGAGCGGAGCGGTCTGCGCGCTTCGCTCTCCGAGAAATCTGAAATCACGGCAATCACGCACCTCCGAAGGTGGTTTTTAAATCGAGGGACTCCGGAATCGCGAGAGACTCGCGAGAGTCGCGAGAGAAGCCGAAGCGAGCGCGAGTGCGAGTTGCGCGCGTGCGCGGCGACGGTCAGATCGCTGACGCAAGGGAGTACGTCAGCTGTTTTGTTAGACTCTCGTGGCGGATAGACGTGCGTGTATGTCCGTCGTGTCATTCATCGTCGTCATCGCCGTCGCGCCCGTCGTCGCTGTCGGGAATGGTGCGTTGATCGGTGGGCATTGTTGACTTGACTTGGAGGGGCATCTCTCTCTCGCGCGTAACTTTCCTCGTCGTCGTCGCCCGTCGGTCGGTCGCACGGCAACGGGTTCTCTCTCGCGCACACCTTTGTTCGCCGTGTACGCGCGTGTGAGAAGGTGTACTGCGTGCGCGTTTCCGGGCGATTCTGCGTGCGGACGCGCTCTCGCGCGTGTGTGTGTCATCATCATCGTCGTCGTTGTCGTCGTCGTCGTCGTCGTCGTCGTCGTCGTCGTCGTCAGGCTCTCGTCAACCCGGATTGATCATCCCGCGGGAATCCCTCGGCTCCGCCGCGTGGGACACGTCCAGCCCGGACCGTCCAGTCCGCGACTCCTCGACGCGACAGGGTCGGGACGTTCTCGCCTGCTCGCAGTGGTAGACACATTATTGTGATATACATAGAGAGAAGCGCAGAGTGGAGACATGGCGCAGCCGACGAGCAGCGCGCTCCGGGCGCTCGCCCTAGAATACAAGAGCCTGCAGGAGGAGCCCGTCGAGGGCTTCCGCGTCAAGCTGGTCAACGAGGACAACATGTTCGAGTGGGAAGTCGCGATCTTCGGCCCGCCCGACACTCTCTACCAGGGCGGATATTTCAAGGTATCCCCCCGATGATCCTGGATACGCTGTTTACGCGGTGCATCTCCGACGACGACATCCGATGCGCGCGGGTGTATTTGCCGAGCAACGAGTATCGGACTGCAGCTACGCGTTACTAACCTTCTTGGTTATGTCGCGCTCTCTACAGTCTCTACGTCGCGCGTCTCGTTCCCCGCTCCGTTCCCCCGCGCGCGCGGAGTCGATTCCGCGCGCGCTATTCTGCGGGGACGGCTTTTTTGCGCCCGCCTCGAAAACGGAGCTCCCCCCTCCCCCTCCTGCTTATTCGGCGTTATCGCGGGATAAACAAAGGTCCCTTGTACGGGTTGACGGGTGGGCTTTTAAATGTGTCGCATGGCGACTCGGCATGGACGCGAGATATATCCCACTTTTTTTTTTACGATAGAACGCGGATAACGCGTGCCACGACTTGGCGCATTATGCGGCCCGACGTATTATTGACTGCCGTTTCGGTTTGCCAGTAAAATCCATACGTGTACAAGCACGCGAATTCTATTCCTGGTAATGCGATGTCGAATACTTATCGCCGCGGCCGTCGCGATATCGCCAACATTTGCAATATGTTTCTATCTACTTGGATTTGCTAATACGTAAAAATATCTTATCTAACGCGTTGAAGTAGGACGGTAGAGAGTTCAGATGAGTTTGACGTCTAATTTGACGGACATGGTCGTAAAGATTGCAATCGTTTCGCAAATAGTCATCGGAGTTCGTATTGTTCGTTTTTTAATAATAAACGGCAGCCTGAATGCGCAGATAGTTCGCGTCGATGCTTCACGTTTCTGGAAATTCTAAAAATAATTTGCAGCTCGACAAATCGCATTCTAATCTCATAAATCGAGCGCTTACATTTTATAGTCCGGTCTAAAAACAAACGCGAGTTATTTGTTTGTTTATTAGAGAGACAAGTGTCTCAATTAATACGTAGATTGCAACGCAAAACAGTTTTCGTAACAGATCTGAATGATATCGTCACCCGGTATACACGATACAAATTTATAAGACACAAGGAAACAATAGTAGCCTGTTAATCGACGTGTATATAATTAGCTCGATAATGAAACTGTTCGAATGGCCTCTTTTACCGTCGCCAAATGTTTGCACGTGCGACAATGCGGAATTTCGCGTTCGCCGCATACGGCCGCGAGCACCTCGTTTCCTATCCTTGAGCCAGTGTTTATCTCGGAAACTTCAGCGTTTTCCTGCCAAGTGAATTCTGACGATCACCCGCGCGTCGCGAAGTCATTGGGTCTACCTTGACCAGTCGATGACAATGCTGCTTTAGATATTGCCTTCTTTCCGTCGTCGAGGATTAATTATTTCTGCATCGGTATTTAACAGAATTAAATGGGAAACAGTAATAACCGATCATCGTGCTAATTCAGGAAGGATTTGGCGCTTTCGTTATAACATCGAGATTTATAACATCGAAATTCTGTCTCTGTCTTCTCAAACATCCCGGATAGCATCTTTAAAAGGCCGTATTCTAAGGCTGCGTTTCGATATTCACTGCACAGAAAAAAAGAAGTATAATCTTGTACATAAGCAAGAATCTATAATCTTAAAATGAGATGTAAATTGCGTTAAACGAAGAAAACTTGTTTAAATGAAGGTATTTATATAGTTCAATCTTTAATCAAGAAAAAAAGTTGAAATTCTTATAAGAAGATTATAGATTCTTATATACAAGTAGGGGAGACCGGGGCGAAGTCGGCCCTTTTTTTTCGGTGCCGATTTTTAACAACAAAATGAATCATTTTAGTGAAATATAGTATACCATTGTAAAGAGTGAACCCTTGGCTACAAAATTTATATAGGCATTTTTGGTCTACGTTGCTTTGTTCAACCGGTATAGAGTAAAAACGACAAAGGTGCAAAAATCGAAAAGTCAAAATTCCATTCTCGGACTGGATTTTAAATAAAGATACATAATTTTGATCATAAAAAATAATAGAATACACTTTATTCGTTGTTTTTTAGTAGAAAATGGAAAGCGGATAATAATTTCAAGAAAATCAATTTTCTTTTTCGCTAACACAGTTAAAGCATGTAAAAACAGAGTCTGACGAGCGCACGCACTCGTTGTGTACCTTACGCTTGCACGAAATGCACTGTTTTTCATCGGCTCTGTTTTCTATTATCTCCGAGCATACGCAGCACATATTATTTAGCTTTCTTGACTTTGTTTTGGCTTGGAAACGACTTCGCCCCGAACACAAGTTTTAGGTTTGGTCGCTTATAATAGAAATCAATGAAAATAAAAAAAACTGCACTGGATTCGTGTTCAGCATGCATTACTCTTTAGAATCACTTACTTTGAGATTTGGAGAGACAATAATACTTAAGATATTATAAACTTTTGACGCGGAAGAAATTTTACTTTCGACCTGCAAGAACACGTTTGCTTCGATAAGAATCACAACATGGCACGTAACTTCACTAAACTCCGTTGGTCACGTGGGCACCATAAAGCCGCACTTACAGTATTAATGGCGAGTTCACACAACATACAAATTTCGAGATAATTGCAAAAACGACTCCGCCCCGGGGCCGACTTCGCCCCGGTATCCCCTACATGAGTACTGAAAATCTATAGTGTACGTGACGTAAACTATAGATTTTCAGTATACTGGCAGTGAATATCGAAACGCAGCCATAGTCGTTGATTGATCCGCGATTGATTTCATTTCAGAAAAAGAGATGAAACGTGAAAGATGAAAACGATGAAAGATTGATTTGAATTTGAATCTAGCTCGAAACTTGATTTTCAGATTGAGTCTATGAATACGGCCCTATGATATGATGTCTAAAAAAACGTCTCAATAACTTTAAGATAACGTTTTATGTCCCAATTTTGGACACGGAGTCGTCTGGGACATTTAAAAACGTGCGAAACGTAAATGTGCCTCTGCAGGTGCGAGAGGAAAAAAAGAATCGAAATAATTTTTTGCTTCTAATATAACGAGGTGCCGAGGGGGAGAGGGGCTTGATGCCCGGCCTAGGTTAAAACGGCAGACTGTAAAATGAGTTGTGTCATTCGGCCGTCGCGGCTACAAAAGTTTTTACGTGTCCCGTCCGCTTTCTAAACCACTCTCTGCCTCGTCGTGAACGAGTGAACGCCTATTCACGTAACGCAACGTATCTTCCCACAACGTAACCGGGCGGTAACGAGCGCGGCGTTTCTTGCGGAGAGGAGAGACCCCCGGTGTACCACCACCTCTCGCGCGCATGTAAATCCCTCTCTCGATGGTGGTTATTTCGAAAGACTGCGTCCACTGCTCTCCGCTCTTGGCGCCCTGGATCAATCTATTATCCATTTTACCGTAATCGTGTTAGCCCTTAACCGGTGAATGCTTGCGCGCGCGTTGCGCCGCGCCGCGCCGTGTTGCTCAGGTAAACAATCGCTTTCATCTTACGCCGCGTTTGAGGTGTCCTCGTGTGAATGAATAACTTCTACGTTACCTTAGTTTCATTGTCTAGAGGGGCACGAAGTTTCTACGCCTTTATTTATGGGTTTTCTG
>NW_020211360.1:0-14314 GCF_003070985.1 Temnothorax curvispinosus | reverse complement strand
TGTGTGTGTGTGTGTGTGTGTGTGTGTGTGTGTGTGTGTGTGTGTGTCTGTCTGTCTGTCTCTCCATGCGGACTCTTACGGTCGGCGTACGTGGGCGTCCCGACGACCCCGAGTCCGAAGCCCGAAGTCGAACGTCGAGAATATACCTTGACGAAGCACGATCTCGTTATGTTGCAGGCACACATGAAGTTCCCGCCGGATTACCCATACAGTCCACCGAGCATTCGTTTCATGACAAAAGTTTGGCACCCGAATGTATATGAGGTGAGTGAATATATACGGGAATTATCGATCCCCCGCACACTCTCTCTCCCCCCGTTTCGACCCTTTCCTCTCGCACGTGTGTGTACGTGTGTGTGTGTGTTTGTGTTACGTGCGTGTCCTCCCCGTCTCCCTTGCGTCCCTTTTCCGTTCATCCGTCCCGCTCTCACCCCGCTCTCTCGCCCTGCCTCGTCTGTATAACGACCGTCCCGCTCGTCCGCGTCCGCCTCTCTTTATCTTCCACCCTCCGCCGCCATAGCTTTTACAACCATCAGCTTTTACATCGTCACTTTCAGCGTTTGTGAAACCACCCGGGCCGTCGGCGTCGCGTCGTTTCCATCGAGACGCAACGGAGGACTGGAGGCAGAAGGGGGAGGGGAGAGGGGAGAAAAAAGAAAGTGAAAACAGCCGACTCGAAAAATTGCACGTTGCGTATAGTAGTTTCTCGCCCGAGGTTGCATTTATATTGACGTATCACCGCGCGCCGCCACGTTCTTGGAACGTCCGGCCGTACTTACTATATTTATCGCGGGACACGCGTCGCGTCACGTTCGACTTTTGTAAAAACGTCCTCCGCCGCGATTTCCGTTTTTCCTTCGCCACGTCCGTCGACGTGCGAATTTCGCGCACGACGATTAGCGCGCGGGGAAACGAGGCAACGAGCCGCCGACGTCGGCACGCCGCTGATAATCCGCGACATTTTTACGAGGGCTGATCGTCGGCGTTGTCCGCCACTTTAAAAGGTCGAAAGCGCGACGGTCGGTTTCCTGTCCGCTACGCCCAAGTACTACATCGTGACATTTAAGCTTCGCTCTCCGTTCCTTCGTTAAGGCCGGTTTTCACACGCAATGATTGGTGGCGCCAGGCCGCGCCAGTCGACTAATGCCAGTAAAAATGCAAGTGTAAACACTTGATGCAAACTGGCGCTAGTAATGTGGCGTTTACTGGCGGTTATTGGCCAAAGCATATAACCTCAAAATTTGAGGTTATATGGTTGTTGTCATTTACTGTGTGTTTAATAAATGTTAAATATTTTCCATAGTATACGCCAATCACTGTGTAAATACTTGTAAGTTTGCTAGTCGGTTCTGGCGCCAATGAATGCCAGTCAGTTGGCGCCACTAATCATTGCGTGTGAAAACCGGCCTTTATAGTCTCGTCTAATGTCATCCACGCCGAATAAAACGTCGATCGAAATAAGATACGTTAAAATATCTTCTCCAAGTTTATCTACCTTCTTCTTATACGGTAGTACACCCAGCTGACTTGCCCCCACGTGGTCAATAAGCGCGAATATAAAATATTGAGATTAGCAGAATATTTTGTGGATCGTATCATTCGGAGTGTATCGTTTCCATCGTTAAGATGGAAAATAGGGGGGGAATGCATTTCCGCGTTCTTCTTTGGTATTGCCGGTAATACCATTTGCGTTTGCATAAAAGTATCGCATTCCCACACGCTTATATCGACCTCGGCCGGCGCGGCGCGGCGCATCTCTTGCTCGCTGTTCGTCGTATATGACCCCTTCGGCGGCTAGCGAAGCGAAGTCAATGACCGTCGAAAGCCCGTGTGGACATCCGTGTCCACTCGCCCGTCGTCGATAGGGATGGTAACGACGGGAACGTGTTATGAGTAACGAGACAAACACGAAGACTCTTTTTTTTTTTTAAAGGTCTGGGCTGTCGAAGAGAGGATATTAAAGTTCGTGAATTGTAGCTGTTATTCTCGCAGAGAGCGCTCGGTTACAAACGGCACATGCTTGTAGTACAATGTAACATTAAATAGTGAAATAACATATTGACGTGTCGCGTCGGGAACGCGAATACGAATATAAAATCGAATGTTTTAAATATTCAAATCGAAGATTTTAAATCGTCGTTTGCTTCCTATCTCGGTTCAAGTGTCCGAAACAGTTGACTTTGCTAATCGATTGATAAACCGAAGCAGCTTATCCTTATGTAACTGTAATTTTGTATTATTTTGCAGACAGACACGTAGGCACGTTTTAATTCTCGTTTTTATCGTACGTCTAACCCTGAACTGTGCGTGTTGTTTGTACTCCGGCGCATTTAGATTCGAAATACGTAGTGAAATCTTTTTACATTGTACGTCGTATCCATTCTTTACATTACGCGTGATCGTAGCGAAGCTACTAATTGCGAAGTGAAAACGGCGATCTCTAACGGCCAACGAGGCAGAAACCGTAAAGGAGTAAACTCTCGGATGTATATTAAGGGAAATTAATCACACGCGGAAAAGTCGACTTTTTATCTCGCTTTTTCTTTCGCGTCGCGTGAAATTTTATTTCGATGATAATCTCGCGCGCGTTGCGCAAATCCTCGGAGGAAACGGCAACTTACTCCAATATGTAGAGGTCTTTCGCAATCGAAGCGGACCGTGCGTCGTGGAAGGTTCACTCGATATACACCGCATGGCTTAACACGTGCACGGTTTTCGCTCTTCTCGCAGGCCAACTTTCCCCGTCGTGAAATTCATATTATTTATACACCTGTGTATCCTGCACGTTACGCGAATCCTTCCCCGTCGTCTTCTTCGTCGGCGTGTAAATAATAGGAATAAAAAGACAACGGCGTTATTTAATTTAGCTTCGCGCATACGGAATGTATGCAGAGTAACAATAAGTAAATGAAATACGACCGTAGATGATGTACAATCAAATTAAAAGAGAAGTTAAACGGTCAGAACTGGATCTTGGTTGCCTAAATAATACACGGAAAGAACGGTTTTGCTGAAGTATCTAAAAATTTAGCTAGATGTAGATCTGAAAATAATTTTGTTGCACCATCAAAATAATTATGTAGAACACTCAAACTAATTGCCAAAATGTCGAAATTTTTTACAGCATCATCATCATCATACTTCAGCGACCTGTTATAATTATTTTGATGATGCAACAAAATTATCTTCAGATCTGCATCTAGCTAAATTTTTAGATACTTCAGCAAAACCGTTCTTTCCGTGTATTTGCGTCAATTTCACGTGTAATTCTTCGCCTTGGCAAATCACGCGCCGTTATTTTCAACCTTAAAACGCAGTCTCAATCAAAGCTGGAACAGCACAGTCACATAATTAAATTAATAATCATTTTAATCACACTAACATAATCGTTAGCATATTAGAAAAGTTCGGGATATATACAGAACAGGATACGTGTGTATAGAAAATGTTGCAGAGTAATTTTACATACATTAAACCACCAAGTGTCGCGGGCGCGGGTTTCTTAAGCATCAGTCTAGAAATTTCATTTTTCTTTCCACGCTTCTTCCCACATCTTCCTTGCATGTGGATCTCCATATACAGATCTCAAGTCACCTCTGCCTCGGTTGCACTTGGCGCGATTCTATGCGTCGGCATGGCAGTTGGTACTCGACTCGTACAGCCGCTTGTACAAATGCATGCACGAACACAGCCGATGTCTATCGCTGTCGGAGGCGGTCGTGTCAAGTGCCGGGCGTTTACTCGAGGAGCTCGCCTTCGCCTTCGCTGCTTATTACGAGGTGTTCGGAGTCGAGCCTCGAGCCACGGTGAAACCACGATGCGCCTTGTCCTACTTGCCGAACATCTTCGCTCGGGAGAGACGAGAGATAGAAGCGCGGTTCTCTTGTGAAGAAACTTGCGCCGGCAAGTGTTCTCTTCTCGCGATTTTCATGATGCTTGTCACGCGATTACCGAACGGCCCAAGATCTACGTCTTTATTTATGCCGTATATAAGATATGCAGCCATTCTCGCGTATCGATGATTTTGCGCGCAAGGTCGATAACGTGTAATCTTGGTCTCAGAAAAATCGTCTCTCGCCTCTCCGAATATGGTGTAGAGTCGCGTAGGGGCCCTGGTGAGACTTCTCTTTACTCAACTTTACTGTAAAGGTATAATACTTGGAGGTCTCGTCCTTCGAGCGACGACGTCTTCTCAGGGACAACAAACGCGGAAACCTGCAGAAGCACCGAGGCCGCCATGCGTTGGCGAAAGGAAAACAGAATCATCAACGCCGCGCGTACAAGCTTATGACTCTCTTTCTCTTTTCTTAAATAACAGTAAATATATTTAGAAATCGCGGAAATGTACATATAAGTATCTTTTTAAGCTGACGCGAGCATCTCTGTGCCAATTTTAGTTTCTTAATGATAAATTAATTAGCACATATGTAAAATTGACTCTGTATGCGAGTATAAATACAAAGACACAATTTATTGGGGGGTGAACTTCCGGAAGTAACATACGTGAATTTCAAAGCAAAGAGGAAATGCAATAAATATTAGGAGAATCGGTATAGGTCTAAAAAAGGCTACTTCTTTCTCTGTGTAGAACGGTGATCTGTGCATATCAATCCTGCATCCACCCGTAGACGATCCACAGAGCGGCGAGTTGCCCTGTGAGAGGTGGAATCCGACGCAAAATGTCAGGTGGGTGCGGTGTCGCCAAAAGAAAAAATGGGAAAAAGAATGAAAAATTGCGATCGTCCGCAAGCTAACAATAATTCTCAAAATTTGAAACTGAGAAAACCGATCGATCTCTTCAGGCTTTGAAACTGAAACTGAGAAACGATCGATCCTTCAGGCAAAATTGAACAGCTCTATGCTGGAATTTTGGAAAACACGGATTGAAATGTTAGAATTAATTATTAATCTATTGTGTTTCTCGCGTCTCAGGACTATCCTGCTATCGGTGATCTCGTTGTTGAACGAGCCCAACACGTATAGTCCAGCCAATGTTGACGCATCCGTGATGTATAGACGCTGGCGCGATTCCAAAGGAAGAGACAAAGAATATGAAAATATCATAAGGTAAGATGTCGTCAGTAATGCCGCGCGGCATTGCGTGACATCACGCGGCTGCAGGGGCCTTTGCGCGTTTTCATTGGAATTACACTGCTACCGGATCCATAGCGTGCTAAAAACTGTGCCGACTGTGTAAAATAGATAACTGCGGGAACGAGAATGTCGGTAACGTAAATGTATATGTTTTAACGCTGGAGCAGCCATATAAATCTATCTAGAAAAACCATTGTCCTAATTATAATCGAAAATGAGAAATACGAACTGGTTTTTTTAAAAAGTTATAGTAAATTACCTGTTATTAAGAGAATATTATTTAGGCCCAGTTTCACAAGTATCGGTTAACTTTTAAGCTTAGATTAACTCACTCTTCGTCTCTTTCTAAGGGGGACGTTAGAAGGAGATGAAGAGTGAGTTAATCTAAGATTAAAAGTTAACCGACACTTGTGAAACTGAGCCTTAAAAAGAACAATTTTTGCGTTGTAAATGATAAAATCGAGTAGTTGTTTCCTGGAATTTGTCCATCAATGAAGTGATTACTAAAATTATTTTATACTCTATCTTTACGTAAAATATAAGCAGAGAGTTCTTATACACATACACACATAGCATATTTCTGAAAAATCTTGGAAATTTTTCTCAAGATTTTTTATTGAAATCGTATCTTCGAGGATTTTCCTTATGCTGGAAATCGGCCACAAAAAATATTTTCAAGGAAGATTTAAATAGATATATATATATTTTAAAAAAGTTTCATCTTTCTTCCTTTGATAAACAGAATATTGGCCGCAACCAGCGAGGGTGGGTATTTTGTCAAATATTTATTTCGTACATGTTTTCTATCTAGGAAACAAGCTCAAGCTGCCAAGATGGAAGCCGAAAAGGAAGGTATTGTCGTGCCTGTAACTCTGGAGGATTATTGCATAAAGACTCGAGCGAGGCCGGCCGAACAGCAACTAGATATGACGGACTTCTACGATGACGCGTACGAGCTGGATGACGACGAGGATGAGCAGTTGAGCGCGACCGATTACGAAGACGGCGACGATAGTGGCAATGGGGAATCGTGATCCATTTCTTAAACGATAATAATAAAAACCCGCGAATCGCTAATTATTATATATCAGTTCTGTATAGATTAATAAATTAACGAGCTTTTAAACCGGACGATCTCTCTATTTTTCTTGCCGCTACCGAAATTCAAATAATTACTTTTTTTTGGTTGAAAAGAGAACCAAATAAAATAAAGAGCACCAAGAAAAATTTAGAATTACGTAACGTCTCTCTTAAGCCATCGTTAATCATCGTTATCATTTATGTTTTTTAAACGGGTTATTTATAGCCTGTTATAATTATGACTTCCTGTTTCTTAAAAAGAAAAAAAATAATTTTCATGATTTCAAGGTTCTCTTGTGAAGTAATAAGTCTGCTAACGGTGGTTTATATATATATATATGAAGGATAATATTCTTTAACTCTTGCACCGCCGCGGAGATATTTGTTAAACAGCAAAAATTGGATCATGTAATGAATTATTTTATTTATTATGACGCGCGCTCGGAAAATCTAATTATTCACATCATGTATATGCAGAATGTATTAAATATACATGTTAAACTGTACATGTTATATGTACTACTCAAACGTACGGTAGATGTATTATACAAATATGTAATACAATACTCTATTCAAAAATTCATCATAAAAATATTACGTAAAAAATTGATACAAGCTATAATGGATTGAAGAATGATCCAGTTTTGGCTGAGCGAGAGTTAATAGAAAGATTGAAATGTTAATAGTCGTGTGAAATTATGGAGAATCCCGTGTTTACAAGCTCTTTAACTTAAGCAATATGCTACGGCGCGCGTGCGCGCGACATGGATATAAGTACTATGGATAGGAGCACTTTGCTTGTTGTGTTGTGGCTGGCACTTTGATCTTTTAAATAGGAACGGACCAATTGATTTACCTTGCGATGACAAACGTTCGATAAAAAATGATCATAATGTAAGTACTGTAAGTACGCGATCGATTTTTTTTACATTTGGGATCTAGTTTTCACGCCTTGTTCAAAGTTGTAAATGGGTACATCAATTGATCCTAAGTATAATATATCTATATATAAAATTTGCGTTGTTTTGGATAATTATTTATGTTACGATAACACAAAAGATAAAAAAAAATTTGTCAGGGGAAGAATTCAATCTAGTGTAAGAGAAAATAAGCTGCCGAAGACCTGTTAAAAATTATCAGTAATGAATTTCGCATCTCTCACACACTAGGATCCATGTTATATATTGAATATCATTAATTATATTTATATATGTATGTGCATCCATATATCGATGTAATCATACCGGTATTTTCGCCGTATTATTTTACTGAATTACAAAATGAAATTAACAACAATATCATGTTTTTATTTTCTCGCGAGTCTGAACGACAGACTCAATCATGGCTTTTAGGAACAAATAACTTTTTTACTACATCTTAATTTTGATTATGAATGAACGATATTAAATGTCTCGAGAGAAGAACTTATGATGAAACTTATACGCGCATGATGCTACAGCCATGTTACTTTAGCTTATAATTTTCTGAAAGATCTCTTCGCTATCATCTTTCACAAGAGGAAATGAAGCTTTCCAGATAAAATTGGTTAAATGTAAGCTTACTACTTAAGTGAAAGGTATATCGCGGATACAAAACTAATCGATTCTGATAGCGTATCTGTGCTTGTATGACTGAAATTGTAAATAGTACGTGAAACTCAATTTTAAAGACACGAAATATATAAGTGGTACTCTTTTTACTTATTTCTTTATTAGCCACTTCATTGAAAGAACAATATCGGATGTTGAAAGTGTTTAAATGATAAAATAAAAGCAGGAGGACATTTTTAAAATCCCGATAGCTAAGCATATACTCTGCGCTTCTAGTAGTGTCGTAGCTAAAGTGAATATTCCCTAGTTCCTTCGACGTATTGTAAAATCTTTTCTCATTTCATGTTTTTCTTATATAGCTACTTAATAATAGAAAACATACAAAGTACTGAAAAAAACAAACAATAATTTATATATTACATAATTCTTTCCTCCTCTTTTTGTACATACCAATAAAAAAATTTTTCCTTCGTACAGTTATTAAAATTAGCGTAATACTACCACACACATGCTTTGTCGATAATTTAGTGAATATGGGTAATGTGTCAGGTAATATTAATCATTTACTATTAATTACCTTTTTCACATGATGATAGGCTAATGTGAGGAAATATGTGTAAATACATTTTATTATGGCAAAATATTGGGCTTTTTGTGTATCTTCTTAATTACCGATACCGCACATCGGCAAATAATAACGCGATAATATATATAAAAATATGTTTATTCTTCACACAGTTTTACATGCACAGCGATTGCACAGGATAATGAGATTATAAACATAATGTTTTCATATCATCTTTTATGAATTCAAAAAAGAAATTGTAATTGATTAATAACTAACCGACCATTGTATGCAAATTGTAGAGGCAGTTATAAGCAAACGTTTTTATCATGATGATACAGATCATCGTTTTTCCGCGCATACAGGACAGAAGGCACATTAAAATTGTAAAAAAAAACTTCGTTCCCTCGAGCACAAAAAATATAATTTTTTAAATAAATTTGGAACGATGAAGTATGCGCCATAATGAACGCGAGTCGCAATAAACGCGTATATCGGTTAGTCGTAAACCCTGTGCATCTGATATGCAGTTTTAGAAAATGTTAATAAATACGAGAAAATATGCAACAAAGAAACAAAACTGAAAATGCCGTAATATTGTCGACGATATGTTGGTGGGACATTCATAAGCTTTATCTTACGGCTAGTATTATGCCTACTTTTAAAATTACTTAATAGCTTATCCCGAACGATATTAAATTGAGATTATTGTCATGTGATTATATGGACGGCTGTTTAATAACGGTAATGTTGATTAGCCCAGCACTGCGAGCAATAATATTGGTTTTCTGGCGACCCAAAGAATTGGCAATGTTCACCGCGGCACTCTCTCACGGTGTCCTATGTAAATGGCAATTTTAATTAACAGAGTTCATATATTTCTTTCGTAAGTTACTTGACATACCTTTAAATCACTGTTGTTCCAAACTTCTGGCCCCATATTATTTGATGGAGTTTGATCATTATAAAATGTAGACCTGCGAAAAGAATATTAATTTACTCTTCACGTGATCACAGCGAAGAGAATTTACATTTTACAATTATTACCTCGAAAGATAAAGCGTATGATCTTTGTTTGTGTTAGTGGGTAATAGTTTGCTAACGCTCGCATGACTACCGCGATCACTGGCAGCGTAAAATTTGGACCTTCCGGCACCGTAATTCAGTTCACTACCCGTGTCATCCACCTGATGATCTTGTAGGTATCTGTAACATGCAAGAAATCTATAGAACTGTCCTCAGATCTATCGAACAAACGAAGTCGAACAAGTACCTTGCATGGGCACATTGAAGATAATTTTGCAGCATTTGATCCACATACTGATGACGTCTACTCTTTATCCTCACGCACAACAAACCTTCTGTGGAAATTCCACCGTTCGTGGAAGGTGGACTCTTTGGCCTTTTATTCGTCATAGATAATAGTTTTTTACTGACAGATTTACCGATAGAACCGAATTGTTTCGCGACCTCTAACAATTGCTTCGCAGTCTTTGACAAAGGACCATCCGTGTCGGAAAGCCTATCAATATCTTCGGATGTGAAACTTTGATACTCACAGTCTAAATACTGTCGCAGTAAAATTTCCATCTACATGCAAAAAGTAATAAAAATAATTTCGTTGTCTTATCAATAATTTAATGCTTATTAGTGTGCTAATAAATACACGCAACAAGATTTACTTACGGTATCCTGCGTACAAGTTAACAATTCTCGTGAACCATCAATCCAATCCCAATCAGGACCAGGATCGACGGCAAATAAGACTGACAACAATTTGCCCGTGTCTGGATCCACTAATGGTATGCTAACTCCTTCGCCGCAAGCGCTACCATAATCATTGCACCCGTCTACAGTTACAAGCGGGGAGAAGTGAGCAGAATGATATGCCAAGAGTAAGGGTGTTCGATGACAATGCGTAGGCGGTACTTCCAAGGGTAAATACACTCCACCGAATGGGATCGGCGCTAAAGCTACTCCGTCCGCATCCTTCAGCATAGTTTCCGCTATAACTATTATAGGCCTTTTTAAGACATGGGCCAAGGTTAAGACGTGTATCTGAAATGAAAGCAGACTCTGTAGTCTCGAGAATAAAAATTGATAGAGTTCGGGAGAAAAGAGATGTTGCGGTACTTCTTCAAGGCTCTGGTAAGAGGTAGCAGTCTGATTTCTGATTGTCGGAGAGGCCATGTCCACTATACTTTGCCATTCCGATAACCATTCCGCTTCCGTATACGATAACCCTGCTGCAGCATTTAAACCCGTTTGTCTCCATTTCCATCGTCTGAAAGTTATGATAGCGTTATGATACCCAATACAACTTCTATTTCAATTAATCCCTCTCTGTTTAAGATTAAAATTCTCTCATTTTATACCTAAAAAGCGCGTGTCTGTATTCTCCTTTGGTCAAAGTATTATGCAGTGCCTCTCTCAGGGTAAGTAATCTGTCATGAAAGCCCCACATCCCCAACGACGCAGCGTGAAGCAGACAATTGCCATCTCCAGACGTTGCAAGTGGCCAAAGAACTCTGGTGCTTCCACTCTTGTACCACCAGTTCAAACGACCTGCAGCTTCCAAGGAATTCAGGCATCCGTTCTCTATGAGATCCTTCTCCAAGAATTTACGAAACGAATCTAGACACAAAATGTCAGTCAAATATTAGCAAAAATACTTGGGATAGGATATTTATGGATGTTCAAGCGAAGAAAGGCACCTGGATATACAGACAAGTCTGGCAGTGAAAACGTGAATTCCGGGGTGTCGGGAGTTCCTAGGGCTGCTAATTGTGAACGAGCGTAGGAGACGATTGCTGCATTTTCTGTTGCACGGGAAATACCCCTGGCCAATTTTTTCGTAGCACCTGTGGTGCTCTCCAGGCCCTCCAGGCCACTATCGGGTGGACCCTCGCTTTCCAATCCATCGTACATGGATACACCGACGCTCATAACACAGCTGTGTCCTGTCAATGAGCAGCAAAAAATTATCTACAATACACTCGAAATGAGTCATCAGTCTTAGTCACAACTCGTCAGCTTTGGAGGCTCGATTTTGCACAGATGATTAGATAATTATTTCAAGTGGCGATGTTATCACAGATAGATTGTAAAATTATCTTTATTAAAATTATTAGACTAATTGAATATAATTAGACAATCATGTAACCTATAAAATTTCAGATTAATCCAAAAATTTTATCAGAACGCATTAAACAAATTTGGAGCACGCTTCTCAATAACGTACCAAATTATTTAATTTTTCTGTTAAAAAAAAAGACAAATAAGAAGAATGGGAACATTCAACCGGAGCAATTTTCGATATCAAACTTTGTCAAATGCATTATTCAGGCAATCTGAATTAAAATCTTTACGGAAATCGATCAAACCGTCCTACAGCGTCTACCTCTCGGATCGGGAAGAGCAGGAAGAGAGAGAGAGCGACAGTTCTCGCTATGGCTATTAAACAAACGATGGCTGTAAACAAACGATGCGGCGCGGCGGCAATGACAAAACGCACAAGGTCACTACAGAGATTCATAACCGGCCTTACCGGCCGCGATTACGCGCGAATGTCAGCCGAGTAACCGCGCGCCGCTATATGTAGTATGTATGTACATCGTACATATATACTGCGTACATATGTATACCTACGTATATAGGCAGCCTACAGAAATAGGACAAGGTTTCGCGGCGGCCACCACTTTCAACGACGGGAAAAAAGAAGGAAAAAAAAACTCAACGCGTTTAGAGGAAAAAAAAGAAAAAAAGAAAGAAGCAACGCGGCGTGAAATCGATCGCGACGAACAGCGCGAGCGAAGGCACACCTTTCCGAAAAATGCGACTTTCGCTCTCGTTCAATCGTCATCTGCGCGTAAACATCTGCGTGGGAGTCTCCTGTCGTCCCAATACGGGTGTACGGGATGTCCGAAACGAGAGGAGGAAGGGAGGAAGAGAGGGGGAGAGACAGAAGCGAGGAAGAGCGATCGCGAAAGCGAGAGAGATATGCGAACCTTGGGCCGTTTAATGCTGTTATCGAATTAACTCAATTAACTCGCGAACGCGACGCAGTAGCGCGGCTGCCGATATTGCCGATTGTCCGGCCGATGTCCCAGTCGATGTCCCGACGTGTGTCCTTCTCATATTTCGCCGAGGCGATGGGGGTCGGGCTGGGCGCTGGGCGCGAGGGGACGGGTACAGAGAATCCGATCGCGAGAGGATCACGGCGCGTATAAACACGGCGACATAACCTTACGGGCCCGCTTGACGGATCTCTCGCAGGCACTCGCAGGTGCGACAGTGCGACGGGGGTGTGGGAGGGCCGCGGAGAACCGACCACGGTCGTATACACAGGTCTGGCAACTCGGGCCGAATTTTAGTGGTGGGGGTAGCACACTTATTGAAGCAGGTTTTTTAATTTATGATATCTCCACCACGTGTCGCTACTATCTAGTATACAGCCGCCATCACGGTCGTACCACAGTCCACGACCGTAGCCGCCGTTATATTATTAATTATTATATGTTCAGTGGTTCAATGCACGGTCGTGTGTTGTGTCACGTGTATAGCCGCTGAGTTAATAATTTTGAAAAATATAATCTGTGTGCCTACGTCGTTTATTCACTTGCTCACCACCTTCGCTAGCATTATCTCCTTGCTACGCTGAATTGGGCCCGGAACGCCGTCTAATAATCGTCATAATAACCGTCATAATAACGACGTAACCTATAACGACGCTATTGCTGCTGTGGCTGGCCGTCTCCCTCGGCATTTGCATCATCATCGACCTTTCCTTCGCCTTGCTCGTAACCTGTGCTCGTAACCCTCCTGACGTCCGCGTGATCTACGATTCTGCGGTCGATCATTGCCGCGTCTCGGATACACCCAGTGGATACCGCGATATCTGCGACGTTTGTTCGCGGCATAGGGTGAACTTTTTATCTTTAGTTACAATTAGTAGTGCGAGTAAAATAGTGCGAGTTACAATTGTCAAAGTTCATTAATAACTTTTAACCTTAGATTAAGTCACTTTTTGAGCGATCAAGATTCTTTTTTAATCTCATCCGTCACGTAGAAGCATGCTTCGCAAAATATACATATCATGTGGATGTTTTTGAGTTAACGTTCGATGAAGTTATTACAACTTATGATTTTACGTTTCCGTGCAAAGAGCACGCTTCTGACATACTATCCTTTGCATTAGTCTATTACATTCGGTTAAGGATGAGGCAACACGCTCATCAACAAAACTTAAAATTAAGTAAAAAATTTGTTGTGAAAAAAAAGCTGTCAAAATTGACGAATGAATAAACTGCTCTTTATATAATAATGTTATATTGTATTTTTTTCTTTACCATGTAAACCTGAAATGTGTTTTTTTTTTTCAAATCTGATACAATTTAAACATTATTCATGAGTGAATAATGTTAAAATTGTATCAATGATTCATCCGGAATCGGACACTAATATCATCAAAATGTCGCATGCCGTAGCTAAAAACACTCAACTAAACGTTATTTAAAATCACGGTATAATAAGACTCGGTCATATTTATCATGCTCGCCTGCATGTACAACGAATTTATTTCCTGCCAGTCAGCTTCGCGTTCTTTATTTGTCTCGTTATAACCGTACTTAAATTTGGCGCGTTTTGTAATTCATTGTCTGGCCGCCGCTGTCGTTGCGATCTAGTAGCCCGACTAGCTTCAATAAGTGAGTCACCCCCCACCACCGGAGTTGCCAGACCTGTGTATACGACCGTGGAACCGACTGCGCGGCTCGCACGGTACTGTCGGTACTTAATTGCGCGCACACGGTGAAACTTCAAACGGATCACATGTCTCGACCTCGACGTCGCGTGACAGTTATGGCTCCTGCACACAGGACGCGGCAGCGCGGCATTGCGGCAACGCGGCACCGCGGTAACCAATCAGCATCTGCCTTTCCGTACTACTTTCAAAAGTAGAACGGAAAAGCAAGACGGTAATTGGTTACCGCGGTGCCGCGTTGCCGCAATGCCGCGCTGCCGCGTC